>NC_091988.1:17519332-17696832 GCF_044704955.1 Pristiophorus japonicus | reverse complement strand
ATTGAGGGAGTGCAGCGAAGGTTCACCAGACTGATTCCAGGGATGCCTAGGCTGTCAACTGAGGAGAGACTGGATCAACTGGGCCTTTATTCACTGGCGTTTAGAAGGATGAGAGGGGATCTCATAGAATTTCAGGTTGGAAATCGGTGGTTAGTGGTGTGCCACAGGGATCGGTGCTGGGACCACAACTGTTTACAATATACATAGATGACCTGGAAGAGGGGACAGAGTGTAGTGTAACAACATTTGCAGATGACACAAAAATTAGTGGGAAAGCGGGTTGTGTAGAGGACACAGAGAGGCTGCAGAGATTTAGATAGGTTAAGTGAATGGGCTAAGGTTTGGCAGATGGAATACAATGTCGGAAAGTGTGAGGTCATCCACCTTGGGGAAAAAAAAAAACAGTAAAAAGGGATTA
This sequence comes from Pristiophorus japonicus, assembly GCF_044704955.1. Lineage (NCBI taxonomy): Eukaryota > Metazoa > Chordata > Chondrichthyes > Pristiophoridae > Pristiophorus > Pristiophorus japonicus. The sequence continues at coordinate 17,696,414 of NC_091988.1, read as the reverse complement.
TTATTTGAATGGGGAGAAATTACAACATGCTGCGGTGCAGAGGGACCTGGGGGTCCTTGTGCATGAATCCCAAAAAGTTAGTTTGCAGGTGCAGCAGGTAATCAGGAAGGCGAATGGAATGTTGGCCTTCATTGTGAGAGGGATGGAGTACAAAAGCAGGGAGGTCCTGCTGCAACTGTACAGGGTATTGGTGATGCCGCATCTGGAGTACTGCGTGCAGTTTTGGTCACCTTACTTATGGAAGGATATACTAGCCTTGGAGGGGGTACAGAAACGATTCACTAGGCTGATTCCAGAGATGAGGGGGTTACCTTATGATGATAGATTGAGTAGACTGGGTCTTTACTCGTTGGAGTTCAGAAGGATGAGAGGTGATCTTATAGAAACATTTAAAATAATGAAAGGGATAGACAAGATAGAGGCAGAGAGGTTGTTTCCACTGGTCGGGGAGACTAGAACTAGGGGGCACAGCCTCAAAATACGGGGGAGCCAATTTAAAATCGAGTTGAGAAGGAATTTCTTCTCCCAGAGGGTTGTGAATCTGTGGAATTCTCTGCCCAAGGAAGCAGTTGAGGCTAGCTCATTGAATGTATTCAAATCACAGATAGATAGATTTTTAACCAATAAGGGAATTAAGGGTTACGGGGATCATGTTACAGTGCACAGACAGTGTTAGACATATTCAAAACAAAGCATTGATAATAGTGCCTCTGCTCTCCCAAAACTGTGGAATGGGCAGCTTGTCTGACTCGAGCAAATATTGGGACACTTTGGTACGTCTATTTTGTCCCGTGAATGCAGGCTACTGCCTTGGGTAACTTATTGGATACATATACAACTGGTTGTGGTTCGCCTGCTACTTTGACTTGCTGTACAACACGCCCGACCCCGTGTGATAACACATCACTTGCTACAAGTACTTTATTAGATACATATACAACTGGTTGGGGTTCGCCCGATACTTTGGATTATTGTAAGGTACCCCCGACCCCATGTGATAATACATCATTTGCCGCGAAAGGACGCTCACATGAGTTACACAGTGCAAACAACTTATTGGAACGTAGTGGGTTGCTGGCCTTCTCAGCGGCCGCCCCTTTACCTTTGCCCCAAACCCAGTCATCTTCCTTGCTGGGCAACACATGCCTCTGTTTCGTTGCGGCAACATCCCGTGGTCTGGATGCACTCTCGTCCCGTGGTCTGGACGCACTCTCGTCCGTGTCCGTGATGCCGACTGCCGCGATCTTCCTCCCTAGGGATTCTGCCTCTGGCGTCGGGAAGGGCACATTCGGATCGTTTCGGCCGGAGTCCCACTCTGCTTGGTCGACCTGGAGCCTCTTCCATCGTCGCGAAGAGGTCGTCAGCTTTGGGTGGTGGGTACCGCGCCTGTACCGCTGCTCAGTTGATCTTCATCTTCTCGTGGCCATGATGAGCGGCCTGTGCCTCAGGGATCTGCAAAGTGATCTGCACTTCAGTGCCTGGTTCAGCCTTTGAGCACGGGAGACATCGTTCACCGGAGAAGGTACACAGAAGTCTTTCCACTTCTATCGAATCTGCCCCATCCACCTTCTACAAAGCAGCGTTGGCCCATCACCTGAAACAAACCACAGTGGTAAATTGTGCACCGCTCCCTCATGGGATACTCTTATGTCCATGCTACCAATAACTGGTATCAGTTCCTTGGTGTCGGTGCGCAGCTTTGCCTGAATCGGGATCAGTTTGGGTTGTTGTGCTCTGTCGCCCCACAGCCTCTTGAATGCCTTCTGAATCATAATTGACTGACTCGCCCCCATGTCCAACTCCATGGAGACTGGAATGCCGTTGAACTCGACTTTCAACAACCTGGGAGGACTTTCTGTAGTGAAGGTGTGTATCCTATACACTGCTTCCTCGGGCTGAGTTGCGCCTCTCGCTAATTCTCCATAGTCCTCACCGGACTGAAACTCTTCTGCCGACTCCTCTGCCACATGGTGAGTTGCCTGGCACCGAGAACGCGCTGATGCCCTCAGTTGGCTCCCGTTGCCCACCACCGAAGTGGAAATGGCGCAGCCCGCAGACCTGCTCATTGTTATGGAAGTGCTAGAAAGCGAGGGGTCAACTGTAATGGCTCCCCAGACTAGGATCTGGACCAGCCAGGATCCCATGTTACCGCCTGCTAACAGCAAACCGCTATACAGGATGTTGCAGCTTATCCGTCGCAAAGACGAAATTCTCATCCCATCAGATTGGCCCCTATGGGGCAACCCTGCAACGTTGCAAAAAAAAAAGGCAGGGAGGCTACACATAGTCGGTGGTCCTGGGCCTCCATACCATGGCCCAGGATCCATGGGGACCACGCGGTCTCCCGCCACTACTGAAAGTCTCAAGGCCATATCTGCCATCCTTGGCTTGCCAGACCTTCGGGTCAGCGACAATAGTCCTGAATGGATAGCACAAATCACAAAGCCAAGCACCACACGTGTCACGGTTGACTCCCCACAGACCCGGCTATCCCGGGTGCTATGCAGTCACCAGACAGAATCACTCAGAACCGAGCCTTCTATATGCTATCAGCAGAGAATGTACCATGATTACACGGCTCCTCCATGCGACATCAGAATAAATGATGTAGACCATCATCATGGCCCCAGATGGTCTGCTAGCACTGTATTAGCCAAAGAGTGGAATGGAGTGTTTGTGATGAAAATGGAGTGTTTGTTGTGAAATCATGTAATACGCAAACACAGAAAGCATTTGGACCAAACTGCGAACTACAGATAAACAGGAACTACTGTGAAAAGACCTGGTCTCCAGCAACCCACCAGCACACACCAAATCTGCAATGGACCTCGCAACCAAACACGAGGATCATCCCACCATTCTCAGCAGTCCAATCAGACAGTTACTCACATCAAAGAATTTGGGGGGGGAATGATGTTATGTATGTAAAGTTTATGTATTAACGATGTAAACAGGCATGATATACCACCAGAGGGCATTACTGTTGGAGGCCCCAGGGATTACCTGCCCAGGTATGCAGAGCCATATAAAAGGGTGGCCACCATGCTGTGGCCTCACTCTGGAAATAAATGGGCTAAGGCCACACCAGTTTAAGCACAGTACAGAGCCTTATGGAATATTAATATATGTATTGAAGACATAACAGTAATGCCATTTTGTTGAACATAAATCCATTCTAAGATGGGGTAATGGTAGATAATGTAATACAACACTGGGAAATTTGAGCGTAAAAATTAAGGCAGCTGGTGCATCCTGGGTATATGCATTGTGGTGTTGAAATTAATAACTGTGGTTTCAGCAATTACACCAATGTGCTCTGCTGATACATTCATACTGTTGCAGTGATCAATTAGCTCTCTGGGGGCTACTCTTAAGCTAACCCGCCTGGCAGGGAAGTGATGGGATTGGATCGGCCATCCTCTTCACACCCAACCCCATTTTCCTTTCCATTGAGCGGAAAAATGCACAAGAACTTAGAGTCAGAAGACTGAAGGGTATAGGCTGGGATGTAGGTTGTAAGAAGTTGTGGAAGTAGGGTGGGATGAGGCCATTTGTAAATGAGAATAGGATTTTGATTTCAATGAGTTGAGGGACGGGGAGCCTCTGGAGGCTGGCAAGAGCAGAGGTGGTGGATGAGCAGGACCTGATGTAGGCAATATGCAAACAATGGATATTTTGGACGGATCAGAATTTAAGTAGGGTGGAGTTCAGGAGGCATTGGACAAACCAGGCCTGGAAGCAAAATAAGCAATGTGGATAAGGATCTTAGCAGCAGTATGTGTGAGGTGGGAAGCAGCATTGGTGACTGTAGGATATGGGATTCGATGCTTAACTCAGGGTCAAATTAGGAATGCTGAGAGAGAACATGAAAAATTCTTGGCAAGTATAATTAAGGAAAACCCAAAGATGTTCTATAAATATATTAAGAGCAAGAGGATAACTAAAGAAAGGGTAGGGCCTATTAGAGACCATGAGGGTAATCTCTGTGTGGAGACGGAAGATGTTGGTAGGGTTCTTAACGAATACTTTGCATCTGTTTTCACAAAGGAGAGAGGCAATGCAGATACCACGACTGAGAAGGAGTGTAACATTCTGGATGAAATAAACAGTGAGAGAGAAGATATTAAGGGGTTTAGCAGCTTTGAAAGTGGATAAGTCCCCAGGCCTGGATGAAATGCATCCCAGGCTGTTGAATGAAGCAAAAGAGGAAATAGCAGAGGCCTTAACCATGATGTCAGGTGAATTTATAACGGAGAACAAAGAAACGGCAGACCAACTGAAAATATACTTTGGATCTGTCTTCACTAAGACAGACATAAATAACCTTCCGGAAATACTAGGGGTTCAAGGGTCTAGTGAAAAGGAGGAACTGAAAGAAATCCTTATTAGTCAGGAAATTGTGTTAGCGAAATTGATGGGATCGAAAGCCGATAAATCCCCAGGGCCTGATAGGCTGCATCCCTTAAGGAAGTGGCCCGAGAAATAGTGGATGCATTGGTGATTATTTTCCAACATTCTATTGACTCGATCAGTTCCTGTGGACTGGAGGGTAGCTAATGTAACACCACTTTTTAAAAAAAGAAGGGAGAGAGAAAACAGGGAATTATAGACCGGTTAGCCTGACATTGGTTGTGGGGAAAATGTAGGAATCAATTATTAAAGATGAAATAGCAGCGCATTTGGAAAGCAGTGACAGGATCGGTCCAAGTCAGCATGGATTTATGAAAGGGAAATCATGCTCGACAAATCTCTTAGAATTTTTTTGAGGATGTAACTAGTAGAGTGGACATGGGAGAACCAGTGGATGTGGTGTATTTGGACTTTCAAAAGGCTTTTGACAAGATCCCACTCAAGAGATTAGTGTGCAAAATTAAGGCACGTTACTGGGGGTAATGTATTGACGTGGATAGAGAACTGGTTGGCAGACAGGAAGCAGAGAGTTGGAATAAACGGGTCCTTTTCAGAATGGCAGGCAGTGACCAATGGGGTGCCACAGGGTTCAGTGCTGGGACCCCAGCTATTTACAATATACATCAATGATTTAGATGAAGGAATTGAATGTAATATCTCCAAGTTTGCAGATGACACTAAGCTGGGTGGCGGTGTGAGCTGTGAGGAGGATGCTAAGAGGCTGCAGTGTGACTTGGACAGGTTAGGTGAGTGGGCAAATGCATGGCAGATGCAGTATAATGTGGATAAATGTGAGGTTATCCACTTTGGGGCATAAACAGGAAGACAGAATATTGTAGGTTTAACCAGAGACCAACAAGCAAGCTAGCTGAGTTAATTGGACAGCTTGTAAAAACTGGTTCCCTAAATAGGCCAGTGAGTCAGTTCACCAGGAACAGCAGAAAAAGAGGGGGCTTGGTGCAGTCTTGCTCAGAGTGCAATGGCAGGTCAGAGTGCAAAGGTAAGAGTTTGGTCAGTGGGAGAGTTCAGGCAAGTGGGAGCGGGAGGTGTTGCTTTATCTTGTTTTCCCCAACAGTGCTGATTCCCCGACCTGGGAGGAAAAGAAAACGAAGTGTGACATCACAGCAAGAGGTTCGGGGACGTCGGAGCAGCCTATAAAGGCCAGCTGGTGCAGCTGCAGCAGGGAGAGAAGGCAAAAAAGAAGTAGAAAGAAATCGAAGGGTGACGTCACAGCCAAAGGGGGTAAGTGATTGGCGAGTAGTTTTTTCTTTTTCTTTTCTTTATCAGTAAGTAACCGTTAACATTATTGTTGCCAAATTAAGTTAATCTAGGGGTTAAGTCATGGCAGGAGAGCTCGGACATGTGTTATGCTCCTCCTGTACTATGTGGGAAGTCGGGGACGCTTCCAGTGTCTTGGACGACTACATATGCGGGAAGTGTATCCAGCTGCAGCTCCTGACAGACCGTATTGGGGCACTGGAGCTGCAGGTGGATTCACTCTGGAGCATGCGCGATGCTGAGGATGTCGTGAATAGTATGTTTAGTGAGTTGGTCTTACCACAGGTAAAGGTTACACAGCCAGGTAAGGGATGGGTGACCAACAGGAAGAGCAGTGGAAGGAAGGTAGTACAGGGGTCCTCTGCGGTCATCCCCCTGCAAAACAGATACACCGCTTTGGGTGCTGTTGAGGGGGATGACTCATCAGGGGAAGACAGCAGCAGCCAAGTTCATGGCACCGTGGGTGGCTCTGTTGCACAGGAGGACAGGAAAAAGAATGGGAGAGATATAGTGATAGGGGATTCTATTGTAAGGGGAATAGATAGACGTTTCTGCGGCCACAACCGAGACTCCAGGATGGCATGTTGCCTCCCTGGTGCAAGAGTCAAGGATGTCTCGGAGCGGCTGCAGGACATTTTGAAGGGGGAAGGTAAACAGCCAGTTGTCGTGGTGCATATAGGTGCCAACGATATAGGTAAAAAAACGGGATGAGGTCCTACAAGACGGATTTAGGGAGCTAGGAGCTAAATTAAAAAGTAGGACCTCAAAAGTAGTAATCTCAGGATTGCTACCAGTACCACGTGCTAGTCAGAGTAGGAATCGCAGGATAGCTCAGATGAACACGTGGCTTGAGGAGTGGTGCAGAAGGGAGGGATTCAAATTCCTGGGACATTGGAACTGGTTCTGGGGGAGGTGGGACCAGTACAAACAGATGGTCTGCACCTGGGGGATTGTTTGCTAGTGTTGTTGGGGAGGGGTTAAACTAATATGTCAGGGGGATGGAAACCTATGCAGCAAGACAGAGGGAAGTAGAATCAAAAGATAGAAAGAAGAAAAGTAAAAGTGGAGGGCAGAGAAACCCAAGGCAAAAAAGCAAAAAGGAACACATTACAGCAAAATCCTAAAGGGGCAAAGGGTGTTAAAAAGACAAGCCTGAAGGCTCGGTGCCTCAATGCAAGGAGTATTCGGAATAAGGTGGACGAATTAACTGCGCAGATAGCAGTTAACGGATATGATGTAATTGGCATCATGGAGACATGGCCCCAGGGTGACCAAGGCTGGGAACTCAACATCCAGGGGTATTCAACATTTAAGAAAGATAGACAGAAAGGAAAAGGAGGTGGGGTGGCATTGCTGGTTAAAGAGGAAATTAATGCAATAGTAAGGAAGGACATTAGCTTGGATGCTGCGGAATCTGTATGGGTGGAGCTACGGAATGCCAAAGGGCAGAAAATGCTTGTGGGAGTTGTGTACAGACCACCAAACAGTAGTAATGAGGATGGGGACAGCATCAAACAAGAAATTAGGGATGCGTGCAATAAAGGTACAGCAGTTATCATGGGTGACTTCAATCTACATATTGACTGGGCTAATCAAACTGGTAGCAATGCGGTGGAGGAGGATTTCCTGGAGTGTATTAGGGATGGTTTTCCAGACCAATTATGTTGAGGAACCAACTAGAGGGCTGGCCATCCTAGACTGGGTGATGTGTAATGAGAAAGGATTAATTAACAATCTTGTGCGTGGCCCCTTGGGGAACAGTGACTATAATACGGTAGAATTCTTTATTAAGATGGAGAGTGACACAGTTAATTCAGAGACTAAGGTCCTGAACTTGGGGAAAGGTAACTTCGATGGTATGAAACATGAATTGGCTAGAATAGACTGACGAGTGATACTTAAAGGGTTAACGAGGATAGGCAATGGCAAACATTTAAAGATCACATGGATGAACTTCAACAATATGTACATCCCTGTCTGGAGTAAAAATAAAACGGGGAAGATGGCTCAACCGTGGCTAACAAGGGAATTTAAGGATAGTGTGCAATAAAAGTACAGCAGTTATCATGGGCGACTTCAATCCACATATTGACTGGGCTAACCAAAGGATAGTGTTAAATCCAAGGAAGAGGCATATAAATTGGCCAGAAAAAGCAGCAAACCTGAGGACTGGGAGAATTTTGTAATACAGCAGAGGAGGACAAAGGGTTTAATTAGGAGGGGGAAAATAGAGTATGAGAGGAAGCTTGCTGGCAACATAAAAACTGACTGCAAAAGCTTCTATAGATATGTGATGAGAAAAGGATTAGTGAAAACAAACGTAGGTCCCTTGCAGTCAGATTCAGGTGAATTTATAATGGGGAACAAAGAAATGGCAGACCAGTTAAACAAATACTTTGGTTCTGTTTTCACAAGGGAGAGACAAATAACCTTCCAGAAATACTAGGGAACCGAGGGTCTCGTGAGGGTCCAGTGAGGAGGAAATTGTTTTAGGAAAATTGATGGGATTGAAGCCCGATAAATCCCCAGGGTCTGATGGTCTGCATCCCAGAGTACTTAAGGAAGTGGCCCTAGAAATAGTGGATGCATTGGTGATCATTTTCCAACAGTCTATCGACTGTGGATCAGTTCCTATGGACTGGAGGGTAGCTAATGTAACACCACTGCTTAAAAAAGGAGGGAGAGAGAAAACGGGTAATTATAGACCAGTTAGTCTACATCAGTAGTGGGGAAAATGTTGGAATCAATTATTAAAGATGAAATAGCAGCGCATTTGGAAAGCAGTGATAGGATCGGTTCAAGTCAACATGGATTTATGAAAGGGAAATCAAGTTTGACAGATCTTCTGCAATTTTTTGAGGATGTAACGAGTAGAGTGGACAAGGGAGAACCAGTGGATGTGGTGTATTTGGACTTTCAAAAAGGTTTTGACAAGGTCCCACACAAGAGATTGGTGTGCAAAATCAAAGCACATGGTATTGGGGGTAATGTACTGACATGGATAGAGAACTGGTTGGCAGACAGGAAGCAGAGAGTCGGGATAAACGGGTCCTTTTCAGAATGGTAGGCAGTGACTAGTGGGGTGCCGCAGAGCTCAATGCTGGGACCCCAGCTCTTTACAGTATACATTAATGATTTAGATGAAGGAATTGAGTGTAATATCTCCAAGTTTGCAGATGACACTTAACTGGGTGGCGGTGTGAGCTGTGAGGAGGACGCTAAAAGGCTGCAGGGTGACTTGGACAGGTTAGGTGAGTGGGCAAATGCATGGCAGATGCAGTATAATGTGGATAAATGAGAGATTATCCACTTTGGGGGCAAAAACACAAAGGCAGAATATTATCTGAATGGTGTCAGATTAGGAAAGGGGGAGGTTCAATGAGACCTGGGTGTCATGGTTCATCAGTCATTGAAGTTTGGCATGCAGTTACAGCAGGCGGTGAAGGCGGCAAATGGTATGTTGACGTTTATAGCTAGAGGATTTGAGTATAGGAGCAGGGAGTTCTTACTGCAGTTGTACAGAGCCTTGGTGAGGTCACACCTGGAATATTGTATCCAGTTTTGTTCTCCTAATCGGAGGAAGGACGTTCTTGCTATTGAGGGAGTGCAGCGAAGGTTCACCAGATTGATTGCCGGGATGGCAGGACTGACATATGAGGAGAGACTGGATCAACTGGGCTTGTATCCACTAGAGTTTAGAAGAATGAGAGGGGTTCACATAGAAACATATAAAATTCTGACGGGATTGGACAGGTTAGAGGCAGGAAAAATATTCCGGTTGCTGGGGAGTTCCAGAACCAGGGGTCACAGTCTAAAAATAAGGGATAAGCCATTCAGGACCGAGATGAGGAGAAACCTCTTCACTCAGAGTGGTTAACCTGTGGAATTCTCTACCACAGAAAGTTGTTGAGGCCAGTTCGTTTGATATATTCAAAAGGGAGTTAGATATGGCCCTTAAGGCCAAAAGAGATCAAGGCGTATGGGGAGGAAGCAGGAAAGGGGGTACTGAGGTTGAATGATTAGCCATGATCTTATTGAATGGCGGTGCAGACTTGAAGGGCCGAATGGCCTGCTCCTGCACCTAATTTTTATGTTCCAATCCTCTTTGGATTTAAGCTTGGTGCCGGAGGACTGCTAATGTGGTACCCTTGTATCAGAAAGGAGAAAGAGATAGGCCGAGTAATTACAGGCCTGTCAGCCTAATCTCAGTGGTGGGAAAATTATTGGAAAAAATCCTGAAGGACAGGATAAATCTACATTTATAAAGGCAAGGATTGATCAGGGACAGACAGCACGGATTTGTTAAGGGAAGATCGTGTCTGACTAACCTGATTGAATTTTTCGAGGAGGTAACCAGGAAGGTCGAAGAGGGTAGTGATACAATGTAGTGTATATGGACTTTAGCAAAGCTTTTGATAAGGTCCCACATGGTAGACTGGTCACAAAGGTAGGATTCAGGACAAGATGGCTAATTGGATCCAAAATTGACAGAGGTAAGAAGGAAAGGGTAATGGTTGATGGATGTTTTTGTGACTGGAAGAATGTTTCCAGTGGGGTTCCGCAGGGCTCAGTACTGGGTCCCTTGCTTTTTGTGGTATACATCAATGATCTAGATTTGAATATAGGGAGTTTGATTAAGAAGTTTGCAGATGACACTAAAATTGGCTGTGTGGTTGATAATGAAGAAGAAAGTCATGAACTGCAAGAGGATATCAATCTACTGGTCAGGTGGGCTGAACAGTGGCAAATGGAATTTAATTTGGAGAAGTGTGAGGTAATGCACTTGGGGAGGGCTAATAAGGAAAGGGTAGACACATTAAATGGTAGGCCACTTAGCAGTGTAGAAGAAGAAAGGGACCTTGGAGTGCTTGTGCACAGATCCCTGAAAGTAGCAGGCCAGGTGGATAAGGTGGTTAAGAAGGCATTATGGAATTCTGGCCTTTATTAGCTGAGGCATAGAATACAAGAGCAGGGAGGTTATGCTTAAATTGTATAATACTCTGGTTAGGCCACAGCTGGAATACTGCATGCAGTTCTGGACGTGATTGCACTGGAGAGGGTGCAGAGAAGATTTATGAGGATGCTGCCTGGAATGAAGAATCAGCTATCAGAATAGGTTTGGTTTGTTCTCCTTGGAACAGAAGAGGCTGAGAGGACAGGCTCATTGAGGTGTATAAAATTTTGAGAGGCCTGGATATAGTGGATAGCAAGGGCCTATTTCCCTTGGTGGAGGGGTCAATTACGAGGGGGCATAGTTTTAAAGTGGTTGGTGGAAGGTTTAGAGGTAATTTGAGGGGAAGCTTCTTCACGCAGAGGATTGTGGGGGTTTGGAACTCACTACCTGGAAGGGTGGTGGATGCAGAAACCCTCACCACATTTAAAAGGTGCTTGGATGGGCACTTGAAGTGCCGTAACCTGCAGGGTTACGGACCTGGAGTTGGTAATTGGGATTAGACTGGATAACCACTTGTTGGCTGACGCAGATACGATGGTAAATACTTCAGGGAATCTAATATGGCCAGGGTGATCTCCTGGACTAGTTTCAATCGCCTGGATGGGTCGGCGAGGAATTTTCCCAGATTTCTTTCCCCAATTGGGCTGCGTTTTTATTTGTTTTTTTGTCTCTCCCAAGAGATCGTATGGCTCCGGGTGGGGTGGAATGTAAAATGTTGCGATGCATGTGGTATCGCAGTTGTGTGGGGCGGACTGGTTGGGCTGGATGCTCTTTACCTTTTTGCCATTGTTCATAGGTAACCTTCAGGGCTGCTGACCGAGGGCCGTGTGGTTCTTTGTCGGTGGCGCGGATATGATGGGCCGAAATGGCCTCCTTCTGTGCTGTAGGTTTCTATGTTCCATGTTTCTAAACAAGATATCTAGTTTGCACACCACAAGGTTCAGGATCAGTCAGCAGCCAGGAAGCAGTATACTGTCATGGCCAAAGATACAACATTCTTGATGCGAGATGAACAGGGTGGTTTTGGTTTTGTCCATGTTAAATTGGAGACATTTCTGTCTTATTTATATCACACCAGACAAACACTTTAGTCAGGAATATTAGATCCAAGGAAATCCAAGCTATCGGACATCAGAGTTCAACAAAATAAACGTGCAAACTAAACTTATTTCATTCGAATTAAAGATGCAAAACATGTCGGGGGTGAAATGCAACTTAGGCAGTACCGCCCAAAGAAATTTGAGGTAGAATTTAACACATCTTCCATCATATGAATGGAATCATCTGAAATTGGAATGAAACTGATTTGGAGCCCCCGCAAGGTCGTTAACAAACCACTGGCCCACACAGCAATGATATCTCATCATATCAAAGGTCAGATGATATTACAATAGTTATGAATTTAGTTTTTGTCCTAAAAAGAAATTTAAACCATTTCAGTCCAGCAGACATTGAATATCAAATTTACAAAACCAATCTAAAAGTTCAGATCCATAGAGCCGGCTGCCCTGTATCCAATATGCTTCAGTTCCTTTAGCTACATGTTTCTACAAACTATAGATATGGGTAAAGCAATCTTTATGTTGCATTATCCCAAAGCCTGACCCCAGTTACCATGTCAGCCTTCTCAGAGATTGGAGAAGCTTTCCATCTTGATCAAATACCTAGCTCTCTAAAGCTGTAATTGTGTGGAGGGGTTCATTCCTAATCAATGGCTGGTAAAGGCATTCAACAATGAATAATCTGATAGTCAATATTGCTGTTACTGTTCAGTAACGTAGAAAAAGAAAGGGTTTTAGCGATTTGCCTTACGTCTCTATAAACTAGAACAAAAGTGAATTTCTATCATATGACTCCAGAACGCTTCATTTTTATTCCTCTGAGCAACTTTGCTGTGCAACCAGATGTTTGATTCCCATGTAAATGTGAAGTTGTCTTCACAACACTTGTAAATAAGGCAATTAATCACTTCGTTGTCAAGGGACTGGAGAGTAAATATCAATTCATAGTTGAATTCAGAAAATCTCACTACTGAGTGATGTGTGTATCCAGTGTGTGCAACATGAATTTTGGTGTTTGCATTTCACCAGCCTTGGGAAAGTTGCATGAGCAAAATATAAAATCTCTCAAGGCACTTAATTATTTACTAGACATGTAGTTAGCCTTATCTTTTACTAAAAACAAGCAGGAAGTATTCAAAATTCTCAGGGGTCCATAAAGTATGGACACGTGCATGCCAGTAAAAGGGGGGTAGGTCTAAAAAACACGTACAAAACCAGACAAGGTAGACAGAGGGATTGGCAAATGTGCTAAACCCCCTTTAATCTTTCTGTTTGTAACAGCTTTTAAAAAAAGAAACAACAATGATTAAAATAAAAGTTAAAAAAAGACACTCATCATCATAGGCAGACCCTCGGAATCGAGGAAGACTTACTTGCACTCTTAAAATGAGTCCTAAGGTGGCTGAACAGTGGGGGGGGGGGGGGGAGGAGGAGGGAGGAGGAAGGAGGGAGTAGGAGCGAGGGGGAGGGAGGAGGGAGCGAGGGGGAGGGAGGAGGGAGGGGGAGGAGGGAGGAGGAGAAGGAGGGAGGAGGGAGGAGGGAGGAGGGAGAGAGGAAGGAGGGAGGAGGGAGGAGGGAGAGAGGAGAGCAAGAAAGAGGAGGAGAGCAGGAGAGGGCGAGAGGAGGGAGGAGGAGGAGGAGAGGGCGAGAGGCGGGAGGCGGGAGGAGGAGGAGGAGGAGAGGGCGGGAGGCCGGAGAGAAGGAGGAGAGAGGAGAGAAGGAGGAGAGGGGAGAGAAGGAGGAGAGAGGAGAGAAGGAGGAGAGAGGAGAGAAGGAGGAGAGAGGAGAGAAGGAGGAGAGAGGAGAGAAGGAGGAGAGAGGAGAGAAGGAGGAGAGAGGAGAGAAGGAGGAGAGAGGAGAGAAGGAGGAGAGAGGAGAGAAGGAGGAGAGAGGAGAGAGGAGAGAGGAGAGAGGAGAGAGGAGAGAGGAGAGAGGAGAGAGGAGAGAGGAGAGAAGGAGAGAAGGAGAGAAGGGGAGAGGAGAGGAGAGGAGAGGAGAGGGGAGGAGAGGGGAGGAGAGGGGAGGAGAGGAGAGGGGAGGGGAGGAGAGGGGAGGAGAGGGGAGGAGAGGGGAGGGGTGGGGAGGAGAGGGGAGGGGTGGGGAGGAGGAGCACAGAGCAGCAACTACCTCTTCTGCTGGGTTTGCAATTCTGGCTGCTCCAACTCGAGTTATCTTAGAGACCAATTTGTAGGGAGCTCATAAATAATGCTTGAGCCTCTGTTAGCAGATTGAGGAAGGTTCTCGCTCCTTAAACACTGCTACTGAGCTGGACATAACAGTAGCAAAATAGCCTCAACCTGCCAACTCCACAAAACAGTGAAACAAATCTGGGAGAAAGCTGGCCTTCTTCAACATTGGATTAGATCCCTGTTTTGGAAGAAGGTGGAATGCAAGTGCAATTCTCAGGCATTTGTTAGTGATTTTTATATTTTTTAATTCATTCTGGGATGTGGGCGTTGCTGGCAAGGCCGGCATTCATTGCCCATCCCTAATTGTCCTTGAGAAGATGGTGATGAGCCGCCTTCCTGAACCGCTACAGTCCGTGTGGTGAAGATATTCCCAAAGTTCCGGGATTTTGATCCAGCAACGATGAAGGAAGTTGATATATTTCCAAGTCAGAATGGTGTGTAACTTGGAGGGGAATGTGCAGGTGATGGGCTTCCCCTGTGCCTGCTGCCCTTGTCCTTCTAGGTTGTAGAGGTCGCGGGTTTGGGAAGTGCTGCCAAAGAAGCCTTGGCGAGTTGCTCCAGTACATCTTGTAGGTGGTACGCACTGTAGCCACAGTGCGCCAGTGGTGGAAGGAGGCAATGTTGAAGGTGGTGGATATAAAGTCCTAACACTACAGCATGAAACCACACGAGGCACATTCTGGGGACAAGGCCACTCTGTGACCTGCTCTTTATTTACAGGACTCCAAAGTGCTGACCCTGCGTGGGACCTCCCTTTATATACCTGGAAGGACAGGTATGGGCAGTCTCCCACAAGTTCACCCTTTGTGGTCAAGGCGTGCATCGAGGTTGTGTATACAATAATACAGTGGTGTTACATTGTGGTTACATACATGACATCACCTTCCCCCCCCCCCCCCCCCCCAAAAGACTTATTAGGATCATAGGTTTAGTCTTTCAGGTGGTCTACGTTCCCTTTGGAGCGCCGCAGTTGGGGCTCTGGTTGTTGGACACTGACGTGAGTGTCTGTTACCTGTGGTGATTCCGGCCTGTCCGGGCTGACTGCAGGGACTGTGCATTCTTCTGATCGCTCCTGTTGCTCGGTCATTGGTGGTGGTGTGAGCTCCATCTCATGGTCTTCTTCAAGTTCCTCCGTATCAATGCTGAACCTTTTTTTTTTTAACTTGTTCGAGATGCTTATGGCATATCTGACCATTGTTGAGTTCTACCACGATGACCCGATTCCTCTCTGTCAATTACGGTACCCTCAAGCCTTTTGGGCCCCATGGCGTGATTGAGGACAAATATAAGGATCATTTATTTCTATACATCTCCCCCTCGAATTATGGTCATGGTATTCGTTTTGGGACTGGCGCTTGCCTCAACTATGTCGGTCAGGACTGGGTGAATGAGGGACAACCAAGTTTTGAGTGTCCGTTTCATAAGTAACTCTGCAGGCGGGACCCCCCGTGAGCGAGTGCGGTCGGGATCTATAGGCCAGCAGGAGGCGCGATAGGCGGCATTGTAGGGAGGGTCCTTGAATCCTGAGCATGCCTTGCTTGATGATTTGGACCACACGTTCCGCCTGGTCATTGGAGGCTGGCTTGAACAGTGCTGTCCTGACGTGGTTGATGCCATTACCTGACATGAACTCTCGGAATTCGCAGCTTGTGAAACATGGGCCATTATCACTGACCAGGATTGTCCGGGTTGCAAAGGTAGGCTTTCCACAGTGGTGGATGTCATGCATGAATTTAGAATGATGCACTCGATCCATTTCGAGTACGCATCTACCACAATAAGGAACATCATTCCCATGAACGGGTCCGCATAGTCTCCATGAATGCGTGACCATGGCCTGGTGGGCCAGGGCCATGGGCTGAGCGGGGCCTCCCTGGGGGCATTACCCAGCTGGGCACATGTCATGCACCTGCGAACACAGTGTTCTAGGTCTGAATCAATTCCAGGCCACCAAATGTGTGACCGGGCAATGGCCTTCATCAGCATGATACCTGGGTGCTCACTGTGGAGTTCCCTGATAAATGCCTCCCTGCTTTTCTGGGGCATAACTACCTAGCTGCCTCATAGTAGGCAGTCGGCTTGGATGGAGAGCTCATCCATCACTCTGTGGAACGGTCTGACCTCCTCAGGGCATGCTCCGTGTGCAGGCGCCCAATCCCCAGTCAGGACACATTCCTTAATCAGGGATAGTAGGAGGGGATCTCTGTTGGTCCAGATTTTGATCTGGTGGACTGTGATGGGAGAGCCTGCACTGTCAAAGGCATCGACAGCCATGACCATCTCAGCGCTTTGCTCCGCTGCCCCCTCAGTGGTGGCCAGTGGAAGCCTGCTGAGTGCGTCAGGACAATTCTCAGTGCCGGGCCGGTGCCGGATGGAGTAGTCATAAGCAGCCAGCGTGAGAGCCCATCGCTGTATGCGAGCTGATGCGTTGGCATTGACAGCCTTACTGTCTGACAACAGGGATGTTAAGGGCTTGTGGGCCGTCTCTAATTTGAACTTCCTACCAAAGAGGTACTGATGCATTTTTTTTTTTTACACCATAGACACATGCAAGGGCTTCTTTCTCGACCAGCCAAAATATTCCCGTTCAGCTTGGGAGAGTGACCTGGAGGCATAAGCCACAGGTTGTAGCTGACCCTCAGCATTGCCCTGCTGTAACACGCACCCAACCCCACAGGACGATGCATCACATGTCAGAACCAATTTTTTTACAGGGGTCGTACAGGGTTAACAACTTGTTTGAACAAAGTAGGTTTCGCGCCTGATCGAAAGCCCGTTCCTGACAGTCCCCCCAAAACCAATCGCAACCCTTACGCAGGAGCACATGTAGCGGCTCCAACTACGTGTTCAAGTTCGGCAGAAAGTTCCCGAAATAGTTCAACAGTCCCAGGAATGAACGCAACTCCGATGTGTTGCAGGGCCTGGGTGCTCGCCGAATCACCTCCGTTTTGGATTCGGTGGACCGAATCCCATCTGCAGCAACCTTCCTGCCCAGAAACTCAACCTCAGGAGCTTAGAACACACATTTCGACTTCTTGAGTCGCAGGCCTACCCGGTCCAGTCGGCATAGCACCTCCTCCAGGTTGTGAAGGTGTTCCTCAGTGTCTCGACCCGTGATGAGGATGTCGTCCTGGAATACGATCATTCCAGGAATGGATTTGAGCAGGCTTTCCATGTTTCGTTGAAAAATCGCGGCCACTGATCGAATGCCAAACGGGCACCTGTTATAACTAGGGGGCAAGGCCTCAAAGTACGGGGGAGCCCATTTAAAACCGAGTTGAGAAGGAATTTCTTCTCCCAGAGGGTTGTGAATCTGTGGCATTCTCTGCCCAAGGAACCAGTTGAGGCTAGCTCATTGAATATATTCAAATCACAGATAGATAGATTTTTAACCAATAAGGGAATTAAGTGTTACGGGGAGTGGGCGGGTAAGTGGAGCTGAGTCCACGGCCAGATCAGCCATGATCTTGTTGAGTGGCGGAGCAGGCTCGAGGGGCTAGATGGCCTACTCCTGTTCCTAATTCTTATGTTCTTATAAACAAACAGTCCCTTGTGCGTGGTGATGATGGTCAGTAGTTTAGATTCGTCGGCCAGTTCCTGGGTCATATAGGCTGACGTGAGATCTAACTTGGTGAACAGCTTGCCGACCTGCCAGCGTGGCGAAGAGGTCCGCCGCTCTCGGGAACGGGTACTGATCTTGTAGGGACACCCGATTGATGGTAGCCTTGTAGTCGCCACAGATCCTGACAGAGCCATCCACTTTTAGGACGGGGACAATGGGGCTCGCCCAGTCGCTGAATTCAACAGGCGAGATGATGCCCTCTCTCAACAGCCGATCCAATTCACTCTCGATTTTTTTCCCGCATCACATACGGCATCGCTCTGGCTTTGTGGTGCACTGGCCTGGCGTCCAGGGTGATGTGTATCACTACTTTAATGCCTTTGAATGTCCTGACGCCAGGTTGGAATAGTAAATCAAATTGTTGTAGGAATTGTGAGCACGAACTTCGCTCCACAGATGACATTACGTGAACATCCCCCCATTTCCAGTTCATCTCGGCTAACCAACTCCTCCCCAACAGTGCGGGACCATTGCCCAGGACAATCCAGAGCAGCATCGATTCACTAACTCATTGTGTGTGACAGCCAACATTGCACTACCCAGCACCGGGATGATTTCTTTAGTGTAAGTCCATAATTGTGTCTCAATACATTCTAGTTTGGGTCTATTGGCTTTAAGTGGCCATAGCTTCTCAAATTGCTGAACGCCCATGAGTGACTGACTGGTCCCCATGTGTAGCTCCATGCGTACTGGGATACCGTTCAATAAAACCCTCATCATCATTGGTGGCGTTTTGATGTATGAGCTGTGAATGTTCGCCACATGGACCCGCTGAACCTCGGCGTCCATCGATTTGCCCCAAAAGCCCCAACGAACCCTCTTCTGGTCCATCCGCCTCACATATTAGTCTGGTTGCAGGCTTCCTGCACATTCGAGCTAAGTGGCCACTGAGATTGCAGTTTCTGCAGACAAACTGTTGAAATCTGCAAGATCTAGCTGAGTGTTTTCCTCCACACCTCCAGCATGAGTTACAGTTTCCATTGTTTGGAACAAAAGGACTATGGCCAGGCATTCCGCGCTGACTGTCCCTTTGACTGCTCGAGTACCCGAGTAGTGGGTGTCAATGGCCCCATCCCGGGCCGCATTGTCCACTGTGATGGCGTAAATGCCTGTTCAGCCTGCCATTTTCTCTGTTGAAGTCCTACTCTGGGGTCTATTGCTGCCTGGGGAGCGTCAGACTGCCCCTGCCTGCCTGTGGGGCTCTGAATCGCATTAGTGATAGTGATTCCCCGATCCATCGCCACATTGGAGGCAGACTTGCGCACGTATATTATTTTCATCTCTTCCTCCCCCGCCATGAACGTTTGAGCTTACAACGCTGCCGCTTCCAAGGTCAAATCCTTGGTCTCAATTAATTTACGAAAAATTCCCGCATGACCGATGCCCTTGATAAAGAAGTCACTTAGCATCTCCCCCCTGCAGGCGTCTGTGAACTTAGAGGCTGGCCAAACGCTGGAGGTCCACGACAAAGTCCGGTATGCTCTGTCCTTCACGACGCTGGTGGGTGTAGAACCTGGTCGGGCCATATGTATGCTACTCGCCGGTTTGAGGTGCTCCCCGATCAGTTTGCGATGTTCCTCAAAGGTTTTGTCCGTCGGCTTTTCAGGTACTAGTAAGTCCTTCATGAGCGCGTAAGTCTTTGGTCCGCAGCTGGTCACGAGATGACCCCTTCGCTTGTCGGCCGCTGCATCCCCCAGCCATTCTTTCGTAACGAAACTTTGTTGAAGCCTTTCGGTGAAACCATCCCAGTCTTACCCAACACAGTACCATTCCTCTGTGCTACCGGTGGCCATTCTCGTGGGTCGTGAATTCCCGTTTCTCGTCGCCAATGTAAAGTCCTTACTCTACAGCATGAAACCACATGAGACACATTCTGGGGACAAGGCCACTCTGTGACCTGCTTTTTGTTTACAGGACTCCAAAGTGCTGACCCTACGTGGGACCTCCCTTTATAGACCTGGAAAGACAGGTATGCGCAGTCTCCCACAAGTTCACCCCTTGTGGTCAAGATGTGCATCTAGGTTGAGTGTATACAATAATACAGTGGTCTTACATTGTGGTTACATACATGATAGTGGATGAGGTGCCAATTAAGCGGACTGCTTTGTCCTGGATGGTATCGAGCTTCTTAAATGTTGTTGGAGCTGCACTCATCCAGGCAAGTGGAGAGTATTTCATCACACTCCTGACTTGAACCTTGTAGAAGGTGGAAAGACTTTGGGGAGTCAGGAGATGAGACACTCGCCACAGAATACCAAGCCTCTGACCAGCTCTTGTTGCTACAGTATTTATATAACTGGTCCAATTAAGTTTCTGGTTAACGGTGACCCCCAGGATGTTGATGGCGTGGGATTCAGTGATGGTAAAGCCATTGAATATCAAGGGGAGGTGGTCATTGCCTGGCACTTGGGTGGCGAGAATGTTACTTGCCACTTATCAGCCCAAGCCTGAATGTTGGCCAGGTCTTGCCTCATTTTCTGAGGAGTTGCGAATGGAACTCAAGAATGTGCAATCATCAGCGAACATTCCCACTTCTGACCTTATGATGGAGGAAAGATTATGGAGGAAAGATCATTGATGAAGCAGCTGAAGATGATTGGGCCTAGGACACTGCCCTGAGGAACTCCTGCAGCGATGTCCTGGGGCTGTGATGATTAATCTGCAACCACCACATCTTCCTTTGTGCTAGGTACGACACTGGCCAGTGGAGAATTTTCCCCGATTCCCAGTGACTTCAATTTTACTAGGGCTCTTTGATGCTACACTTGGTCAAGGGCAGTCACTCTCACCTCACCTCTGGAATTCGGCTCTTTTGGCCATGTTTGGACCAAGGCTGTAATGAGTTCTGGAGCCTAGTGGTCCTGGCAGAACCCAAACTGAGTATTGGTGAGCAGGTTATTGGTGAGAAAGTGCCGCTTGATAGCACTGTCAACAATTTCCATCAGTTTGCTGATGATTGAGAGTAGACTGATGGGGCGGTAATTGGCCGGATTGGATTTGTCCTGCTTTATGTAGACAGGACATACCTGGGCAGTTTTCCACATTGTCGGGTAAATGCCAGTGTTGTAGCTGTACTGGAACAGCTCGACTCGAGGTGCAGCTAGTTCTGGAGCACAAGTCTTCAGCACGACAGCCAGGATGTTGTCGGGGCCCATAGATTTTATTGTAACCAGTGAGCTCAGCCGCTTCTTGATATCACATGGAGTGAATCGAATTGGCTGAAGACTGGCTTCTATGATGGTGGGGACCTCAGGAGGAAGGCCGATATGGATCATCCACTCGATACTTCTGGCTGAAGCTGGCTGCAAACGCTTCAGCCTTGTCTTTTGCCTGCTGGCCTCTGCCATCATTGAGGATGTGGATATTCATGGAGCCTCCCTTTAGTTGTTTAATTGTCCACCACCATTCACGACTGTATGTGGCAGGTCTGCAGAGTTTTGATCTGATCCGTTGGTTGTGGGATCGCTTAGCTCAGTCTATAGCATGCTGCTTAGCAAGCATGTAGTCCTGTGTTGCAGCTTCCCCAGGTTGGCATCTCATTTTTAGGTACTCCTGGGGGCTGCTCATTATCAGTTGGAATATATTTTTTTCTGAAGCAATTAGTTGAAATGTACATAGTTTTGGGTGAGATTCTTAAAAGATTGGAAATGGGGTTGGCAGTGGTCAAGAAATTGGGATTTTTGGAAAGCATAGTCATAATATAATGCTCATTGAAATGCTCTTAGAGACCAGATACATGCGAACTTCTGGAAATATTGCAAACTAATCCATATGCTATACAGTGAAGTTACAGAGATAAAGAACGTCAAGGCCATGAAGGGGTTTAAACATAAGGATAAGAATTTTAAACTGGAGGTGTTGGGGGACCAGCAGTCAATGCAAATCAGCAAGGGTTAGAGGTCATGGGTGACCAGGACCAGCCTGGATAGAATACAGGGAGGTGAGGTCAATGTAATCTTTATCCGTACATTCTCTTTGAAGTAATTTCTTTTAGTAATGGCACATTTTTAAGTTTCTCATCAAGAACAAATATTTGCCTTCCTCCAATGGATATAGTGAGTTTATCTAATGCGTAGCTACGCTGTATAGAACAATCTTTGGTCTGTATTGAGTCAACTCATCTCAACCTGAGCAATGGCAAAAGTGCTGCAATTGGCTTCAACGCTCCAGGGTTCGGAAGGGGAAAATCATGCAGTGCTGTCAGCCTCTGAGGCAGATGGTTGTGGGTTCAAGTTCTACTGTAGAGACTTGGGCTCCTATTTTCCCCAACAAAGATTTCAGGCGTCCACTTACCCTTAGGTACGTTTTTTTTCCACATTGTCAGCAGCAAACAAAACATGGCAGTTTCCCCGAACGTAAAGCTATTTTTAGCGCCGTGCTACACGAGTCCATTTCAGGGGGGGGGGGCGGCGGAGCTTCTAGTGTGCGCATGCGCTTTAGAAAAAAATTCCAGTGTCGGGTCTGCCTGGTCTGGATCACCAGTGACAACCCGTTGGTGGCAGAGGTGGATTTTTCAGACAGAAAATAAAAGGCTGCCTCCATGCTGGCTGGAAAACGGAAAGAAAAGGGATGAAAAAAACCCTTAGACTTCTCCGACCCACACATAAACTTCCCTATTGTTAGAACTAATGAAAAAATGAATAAATAAATAAAATTAAAAACTTACCTTGCTCTTTGGCCTATTCCACTTGAGCTCCACTATTTAACCACCACTTTTTTCAGGCTGTACGGGCCATCTGCCAGTATGATAGCCGTACAAACTAGATATCATGATAGAGGCACTGAGGAGGCGTTGCACGCGTACCGACGCCATGATTTCCATGGCATTAGCAGGCGCAACGTAATGTTTTAGTGTACTTTAAAAATGACCCCCGAATTTCGCGTCAGGCGTGAACAGCACCCAGAACCACTCCCAACCATCCAACTCTCAATTAACAGCTAACACTAGCGATATCTGCAAGCGTTAGCAACCAAATTTCAATCTTTAAGCCTTTAGAAGCTGAATAGCCAACTTTACAAAATTGCATTCAGTACCAAGAGCATGCATTTATAAAATCAGTTCTACAATCTGTACTGTAGAAATATGCACTCAGTTTAGAAGTAAATAGTCACAGGAAGCCAATTAGAAATGGCACACCTCAACCTCTTTTTCCAATGCATTACTATTCATACAACTTTGATTAAATCTATAAAATGTACAATTTATGTACTGTTAAAGAAACTACTAACTCAAGCTGGTATTTTTTTCTTAACATTTTTTGACAGATAGCGTAAAAGGGACAAATCTGAGAATATAGCTGAAGTAAGAAAACATTTACATAATAACATTTTCTCTTAGTAATTTAAAGCACTGTTCATCGCTTACCTTCAAGTCTCACAACCAGTGGTACTTTCAGTTTAAGATCACGACATGCCTTTGTTATGCCATTTGCTATGATTGCACAGTTTACTATTCCACCAAAAATGTTGATAAGGATTGCTTCAACCTAGGAAAAGGACAAAGAAGTTTCAAGAGAAAAATACTTCCTGGTTATCAGGTATAGCATAACAATGAAAGTGAACCAGAAATAGTCGTGAAAAACATGTTCCTCAAAATATTACTACTACTGAAGTCAACAAGGGAGTGAAAGGGAGGGGTTGCCAGAGAGGTGTGGAAGTTCCACCTCAATACCATGGCAAGGCAACCAGACTACAAGAATGAGAATGAAAGCATAGGCAAACAGACTTCAGACATTTTCCTGCAAATTCATTACCCCAATACGATATTTGTTGCAAAATGTTAATTTACAAAGCTACAGAAGATTGGAAGTAGGGCAACATCTCTGCCACAAATTGGAAAGTGTCAAGCCTTTGATCATCCCTGCTTTTATCTCTTTCCAGGTTATTGATTATGCCTTTGTGAAGCACTTTAGAATGTTTTTCTATCTTAAAAGGTGTTATACAAATGCAAATTGTTATTGCTCCTTGCAACTCTGCATTTCAACTGTTTAGAAAACTTTTTGCGTGTAATATGCATCCAGATCAACTTTAGTTAAAACATTTTTTACAAATGACCGAATTGTATCACAAATCTTTGGAAAATCTCCCCCCTCCTCACGCACATGGTTTATGTGCTCAGTGCCAACCAATGAAATGACAAAATCAAAAACACAAGGGCTCCATTTCACTTACTTACCAGTGCTGACACTGCTACAGATGCTGAGTAATGCTAACCTATTTTTCCATACCTTAGTTGTGGTCAGAACAATGTTGGTGAGACCGCACCTGTAGTATTATGCATAGTTCTGGTCTCCTTACCCAAGGAAAGACATACTAGCTTTAGAGGGAATGTAATACAGATTCACTAGACTGGTTCCTGGTTGAGGGGATTGCCCTAAGAGGAGAGATTGAGTAGACTAGGCCTATATTCCCTAGAGTTTAGAAGAATGAAAGGTGATCCAATTGAGACATATAAAATTCTTAAGGGGATTGACAGAGTTAATGCTGAGAAAATGTTTCTCCTGGCTGGAGAATCTAGAACATGGGGTTACAGTCTCAGATTAAGGGGTCGGCCATTTAGGACTGGGAGGAGGAGACATTTTTTCACTCAAAAGGTTGTGAATCTTTGGAATTCTCTACCCCAGAGAGCTGTGGATGCTCAGACATTGTGAGTATATTCAAGACTGAGATCAATACATTTTTGGTAATTAAGGGATATGGGGATAATGCGGGAAGGTGGAGTTGAGATAGAAGATCAGCCATGATCTTGTTAAATGGCGGAGCAGGCTTGAAGGGCTAAATGGTATACTCCAGCTCCTACTACTTATGTTCTTATAGGGATAGACTTCAAGAGGACATAGACAGGAAGGTGGAATGAGCAGGTACGTGGCAGATTAAATTTAACACAGAAAAGTGTGAAGTGATACATTTTAGTAGGAAGAACAAGGAGAGGCAATATAAACTAATAGGTACAATTCTAAAGGGGGTGCAAGAACAGAGAGACCTGGGGGTATATGTGCACAAATTGTTGAAGGTGGCAGAGCAGGTTGAGAAAGCGGTTAAAAAAAAATACGGGATCCTGGGCTTTATAAATAGAGGCATGGAGTACAAAAACAAGGAAGTTATGATGAACCTTTATAAAACACTGGTTTGACCCTAATTGGAGTATTGTATCCAATTCTGGGCACTGCAATTTAGCAATGATATGAAGGCTTTAGAGAGGGTGCAGAAAGAATTTAGAAGAATGGTTCCAGGGATGAGGGACTTCAGTTACATGGATAGACTGGAGAAGCTGGGATTGTTGTCCTTAGAGTAGAGAAGGTTGAGAGTAGAACTGAGAGGTGTTCAATTCATGAGGGGTCTGGACAGAGTAGATAGAGAGAAACTGTTCCCATTGGTGGAAGGGTCAAGAACTAGAGGACACAGTCTGAAGGTGATTGGCAGAAGAACCAAAGGCGACACGAGGAAAAACGTTTTTGGTTTGGATCTGAAATTCACTGCCTGAAAGGGCGGTGCAGATTCAATCTTGGCTTTCAAAAGGGAATTGGATAAGTACCAGGAGGAAAAGAAATTGCAGGGATATAGGGGAAGGATGGGGGAGTGGGATTAGCTGAAGTGCTCTTGCAGAGAGCTGACACAGGCTTGATGGTCCGAATGGCCTCCTACTGTGCTGTAACTCTACTCTGAGTTCTTTATACATCAGCTGTTTTTGTGATGGGTTACCTGAAGTTACTGCGAAGTATGACTGAGACCTCTCCTGTTTGTACTTGGTGCCCTCACATTTGAAACCAGGGTTACCCCCCTCCTACCCCGAGCTCATGGCAAGCAAAACAATGAAGATTCACAAATATTCATGAAGTTCTCCTCATCTTTAGCCAGCATGAATAAGCCAATAGAACAACTAGTCTGGTCTGCGACATGGCCAACGGCCCTAGTAGCTAATAACGAGAAGAGGCTCGAGACTGCCATATAGGTTTTTCCTCTTAGTCTTTCCTTTGTGGGGAAGACTACACACCTTTTTCTTGCTGCGGTTCAGATTGAGAAGTAAATCAAATAGAAATCAAGCTTATACTCAAGCCCTCATTCTGTTCTTCTAAATGTTAGTGCTAGTTACAAATTAGGGTTTGCCACAGGTATCTACTTGGGTTCAGTGGTGTCAGATCCCCTTAAGTGGACAGGTTGCCTGATTTTCTTAATTTTTTTTTAAAAACAGAAGTTGTCTCCAACTGCTCTGTATCCGCTGGTGTGGTAACAGAACCCAAGGGTATAACAATGAAACTCCTCAGTGATCTGCACCAGATCTTCCATGTGTACTCTTTTGACCTCTCAAAGCAAAGAGTTAACACTAGGTAGATGCATCATTTGGCTCAGTTTATAAGCCAATTTATTCTACAGTAGGTAAAATATACAGACCACTGATTATAATGCAAGTCACTTGACACAATCAGTTTAAATTCTGTTTGCGCACTATTAAAAAAAATAAAGAACATGCGTACACTAATCCTTTCCGGTAGGCCCTGTAAATGTGGAACAACAAATTCTGACTGAACAGGGAACGGTTCCACACTTGCAGACTGCTGTTGCCCGACTGACTTCTGGTGTCTGTGTTCATAGAATCATAGAATGGTTACAGCACAGAAGGCGGCCATTCGACCCGGTCAAGCCCATGCCCGCTCTCTGCAAGAGCACTTTCAGCTAGTCCCACTCCTCAACCTTTTCTCCGCAGCCCTGCAAATTTCTTTCCTTCAGGGAATTATCCGATTCCCTTTTGAAAGCTAACATTGAATCTGCCTCCACCACCCTTTCAGGCAGTGCATTCCAGATCCTGGCCACTTGCTGCGTAAAAATGTTTTCCCTCATGTCGCCTTTGGTTCTTTTGCCAATCAACTTAAATCTGTGCCCTCTGGTTCTCGACCCTTCCGCCAATGGGAATAGTTTCTCTTTATTTACTCTGTCCAGACACCTCGTGATTTTGAATACCTCTATAAAATCTCCTACCAACCTTCTCTGCTCCAAGGAGAACAACCCATGTCTATCCATGTAATTGATGTCCCTCATCCCTGGAAACATTCTTGTAAATCATTTCTGCACCCTCTCTCAGGCCTTCACATCCTTCCTAAAGTGCAGTGCCCAGAATTGGACACAATACTCCAGTTGAGGTCAAACTTGTTTTTTTTCCAAAGGTTCATCATAACTTCATTGATACTTAAAAAGCCTCCCCTCAAAGATCGGAGAAATTTGACAAAACAAGGTGCGCAACGTCTCCTGAATGACCAGGCATTGCTAACAAATGGGTCATTGCTTGGGATCTGTGCCAAAGTGCCCATCCTGCATTTAAATCACTTCTGTTTGCCTATGGATAGCCAATCTAGCACAAAGTCTGGGGAAACTGTTCCCTTTCAGCTAAGCTTCTGTCCAAAGTACATTTTAACCATCTTGGCGGAGAAATTGGCCAGCCTTGCACACATTTTTTTGCCGATATTTCGCCTTTTTTGCCAGTAAAAGGAACTCACCTAAATTATTCAAAGTTAACGAATGGCGGTTTTGAAATATCGCCAAAATGCAGATCGACCACGTGCAATGGCAAAAAAAAACGTACCGCTTAAAATTGACCATTCGGCTCACCCGTACTCAGGGCGAAAAAAAACGCCCGAGAAAAGCCTGCGTTGAAGCCCCAGAAACAGCAGTAGGTATGAAGACCTACAAAAAAAGTACATTGAAGTTTTTATTTTTTAATTATTTTTCCACGATTCATTAGTTAAGTGTATAGTGAATGTTTTCTGATTGTTTATGTTTTTGATTTTTGCAATTTTGTGTGTGTTTTCTCCCCTCCCAGAGCTTGTATTTTAGGTGTTGATAGGCCTTGGGCTAAAGTTGGTGATGACCGTGGTTTCCACCGCGAATCCTCGTGTAATGCCGATTTTTTACCGCCGGGCACATTTATTTTTGCCAATTTCAACCCCTTAAAATATGACAACGGTTTTTTGTGGTATTTTTGCTGTAAAATAACGGAAAAAAAACAATGTCGCCAAAAACTGAATTTCTAGCCCTTCATATTTGTGGAAAAATGGCTACATAAATAACCAACCATGACCGTGCTCACCAGTAAATGCTAATATATAAGGACCATGTTGGGTACAAATTTAACAAACCTTAGCTTAGATATAAACAAAAATTAGACTTGGACTGTAAAGTAGAATAAACAGTTTATATCTTTGTGCAGTCCCAATGGATAAATAAGGTTCAGAAAACTATAGAAGTAATGAAACTGGATGACGCTTTAAACGCAAAACATGAGGAGGAATTTAAATTTAGAGACATGTTTCAAAATTACTCCTGATCATGTGCATGGCCTGTTCTGGATAAGAGATTTTTCCGGACAAGGGGTGGTCACGTTAAATTGGATGGTACAGGTACTGAGCAAGGGGATACCAGGGCTGGCTGGCTTGGGGCTAAGAGTGCAGCAGAGAGATCATGGGGGACTAGGGGGGGGGGGGGGGGGGTGCGGGGGGAAAGAGTGGTGGACCTCGGGATCAGGCCAGCGATTTTGGGAGTCG
Organism: Pristiophorus japonicus; assembly: GCF_044704955.1. Classification (NCBI taxonomy): domain Eukaryota; kingdom Metazoa; phylum Chordata; class Chondrichthyes; family Pristiophoridae; genus Pristiophorus; species Pristiophorus japonicus. The sequence continues at coordinate 17,668,365 of NC_091988.1, read as the reverse complement.
GCAGCAAGGAAGGATTTCAATTTGTTCATTTTGGGGTTCTGCGCACGCGCCACCCGGGAATGATTCCGGATAAGGGATGGTTCCGGATAAGGGAGATTCAACCTGTACCGTAAACATATATTTATTCACAAATGGAAAGACGGTCTCCACTTAGTGGCCCTGATTTTGTGGCCCCTACAGGTGCGTACGAGGTGCACCCGTGCCTGGTGGCGCCCCGCAATTTCAGGGTTTAGGTATGTGAAGCACGTATATCTAAACCTGGAACTTGCAGGTGACACGCGTCCGGAAGTAAAGGGCCTCTGCGTGCAGAAAGTTGGACTGTCTGCCCAACTTCTGTCCAACGAATGCCCGTAAAATTCTTACGACTGATAAAAGCAGACGTAAGGCTTGCTTTTATCAGTGCAAGACTTTTAAAGAACGGAAAAATAAATTTTTTTCAATAATTTAAACATTTAAAATCCTGTTAAATATGGTAAGTTTATTTTAAACCCTTTAAAATATGTAAATTTATTTTTCAAAAAAGTACATTTTTGTTTTAAATAATTTATGAAATTCCATTTTGATTAATTTTAAATATGCGCTGTTTAAAAAATAAATTATTTCAATGTTTGTGTGTTTTTGGAAGTATTGCTATTCACACTTATGGTGTTTCCATATATCCAGAATTCACCACAGTATGAGCGGGAATACCCTGACTTGGGTTGGTTGGGCCGGCCCACGTGATCCCAGGGATGTGTGTGAAGTGCTTACGTCCCTGGAATACGTGGGCCTCTACACAGGCCTTCGCCTAGAGGCCCAGGAACACAAGTCTCCGAACCTCCCGGACCACCAGGTAGATTCGTAGAAATTTTTCAGGTCGGAGGCATGCACCCGCGAAGCCTCCGACCGCAATTTCTGAGCCAATGTATTTTCAAGAAGAATCAACAGTCTGCCCAATAAAGGGCAATCACTCAGCAATCTTACTGAAAACTCAATAATCACAGTAATCATGTCAGCAAACTCTGGCCAGAGGAGAGCACTATGGCATACTGCGCAAACACACATTTCTAGCTGCACGGGAGAGGAAAGAATAAACAAGTTTACTCTCCATTGAGGCACAAAATTCTTGCATTGACACATCATTTTGATTCTTAAAGCAGTAGGTCTTCGTCACAAAGCAAATTGCAGATAAGAGCATAATAATCATTATGTTCAGATAAAAGGTATGCTGCAAACTACTGCTTTAGCTACAAAACTAGCAATGCAAATGAAAGCTGTGCCCCTTTTAAGAATGTCATATCATTTTACACTTCTCGCCCATGCTTGCAATAAACATACTAGTTCACACTGCACCATATATGCCCCACTCAATGCTCAGCGTTAAAGCAGTCATGCAGAGTTTGTGACAGCTCGATTAAAGGAACATTCCTTCCGAAGCCTGAACATCAATTTTAGCAATTGAAAGTGAATAGAAAGTAAAATCCAGCAGTAACAGTTTCACTGCTTCTACTGTTTCAAAATTACTTTAGAAAAATTAATCTGGATACTCATATTGGCTCTCCAGGTGGGCATTTGCTCAAATTGATGAATTATTTGCGATGTAATCATGTTCTACAATAATGTTTTTTTCTAATGACATGCTGCCTTTTTTGAACATGGATTCTTTAAGAAAATATAGGCAATAACATTCCTATTTACTTTTCAACTAGTTTTTCCAATATTGCCCGAGGGTCCTGTTGCTGTGGAAACCACTCATTGGGTGGTGAGGAATCCCACAGCAACTGGGATCACAGCAAATCAACTCCAAGCTGCTTTAAAGTCACTATTCACGATTTAGTCTCTAGCCACTGTACTTTCTTTATAGGCTGGGGAAGGTCAGGTAAAGACAGTGGGCCCAAGTTTCGGGTGGAGTTGCTCCTAGTTTTTTGGAGCAACTAGTTTAGTTTGGAGTATGTTAGAAATTGCAATTCTCGGATATTAGTTTGCTCCAGTTCGAGTGAGTTAGTTTAGGTTGGCTTTAGGTAAGGTACTTTTTTTTCAAAAAGTGGGTGTGTCCAGCCACTCAGGCCTGTTTTGCAAGTTCCGGCAGTGAAAACTTACTACAAACTAACTTAGGATGGAGTAAGTGTCCACTTTTGTAAGTTCTGAAAAACCTTACCTAGAGTTAAGTTTAGTGCAGACACAGCCAGAGACGGGGGGTGGGAAGCATTAAACACAAAGGACACATCAACATCACAACAGGGGGGGGTAAGGGAAGTTAGAGGATTTTCCATAAACACCTTCACAACAACATTAAAGAAGCAAAGTACATTTAAAGCACTAAGCACGAAGCAAAGCAGTACATTTAAAACACCAAGCACTAAACGAAGCACAAAAAGTAATAAGCAATTAATTAATAAAAAATAGAAGGAACCCTGCACCTAAAGCACCAAGACCAAAGTAATAAGTAATCAATCAATAAAAAAATAGAAGGAACCCTGCACCTAAAGCACCAAGACCAAAGTAATAAGTAATCAATCAATAAAAAATAGAAGTCCTACCTTTATGTGAAGGGAAGGTGTCTCGGTCAGTGTCTCTCTCTGTAGTGTCTCTCTCTCTCTGTATCTGACAGTGAGGGGTGTGGGGGGGGACGGGGGGGTGTGTGTGGGGGGGGGGACGGGGGTGTGTGCGTGTGGGGGGGGACGGGGGTGTGCGTGTGGGGGGGGGACGGGGGGTGTGCGTGGGGGGGGGACGGGGGGTGTGTGCGTGTGGGGGGGGACGGGGGTGTGTGCGTGTGGGGGGGGACGGGGGTGTGCGTGTGGGGGGGGACGGGGGGTGTGCGTGTGGGGGGGGACGGGGGGTGTGCGTGTGGGGGGGACGGGGGGGTGTGCGTGTGGGGGGGACGGGGGGTGTGCGTGTGGGGGGGACGGGGGGTGTGCGTGTGGGGGGGACGGGGGGGTGTGCGTGTGGGGGGGACGGGGGTGTGCGTGTGGGGGGGGACGGGGGGTGTGCGTGTGGGGGGGGACGGGGGGTGTGCGTGTGGGGGGGACGGGGGGGTGTGCGTGTGGGGGGGGACGGGGGGTGTGCGTGTGGGGGGGACGGGGGGTGTGCGTGTGGGGGGGACGGGGGGTGTGCGTGTGGGGGGGATGGGGGGTGTGCGTGTGGGGGGGACGGGGGGGTGCGTGTGGGGGGGACGGGGGGTGTGCGTGTGGGGGGGGACGGGGGGTGTGCGTGTGGGGGGGATGGGGGGTGTGCGTGTGGGGGGGATGGGGGGGTGTGCGTGTGGGGGGGATGGGGGGTGTGCGTGTGGGGGGGATGGGGGGTGTGCGTGTGGGGGGGATGTGGGGTGTGTGTGTGGGGGAGGGGATGGGGGTGCGTGGGGGAGGGGATGGGGGGTGCATGGGGGAGGGGTGGGGATGGGTGTGTGTGTGGGTGGGGATGGGTGTGTGTGTGGGTGGGGATGGGTGTGTGTGTGGGTGGGGATGGGTGTGTGTGTGGGGGGTGTGGGGGAGAGGCTGGAGGGAGGCACCCCTGCTCTCTCCTCCGTCCCTTCGATCATTGAGTGCCCCCCAACACACGCTCCTCCATCCCTTGCCACGCTCCCCCCCTCCCGCCCCCAGTTGCTATGCTCTCCCCCCCCCCCTCCGCCACGCGCCCCCCACCCCCTCCCGGTATCCACATCTCCCCCCCCCCGGTATCCATGTCTCTCTCCCCCCCCTTCTCGGTATCCACGTCTCTTCCCCCCCCCCCCCGGTACCCATGCTTCTCTCCTCCCCCCCCCCCCCCCCCTAGTATCCACGCTCTCCCGAGCCATGCGTCGGCGCGCATGCTCCAGCGTGCCTGTGCAAAGCTGCCGGCTCTGAGAAGGCGGCATAATCCCTAGCCCCCGCCCCCCCCCTGCAGGCAGTCTCCTCCCCAGGGAGACGACGCCGCGCCGTGCCACGGTCCAGGAGGACCGGAGAATTACTGCAGAATATTCCGGCACACCTTCGAGCCCAGGCAGGTCACGTAAGTCTCGGAGGTGCGCCGTTTTCACCAGATGCCGAAACTCGGGCCCAGTGAGTGTAAACCTGCTCCACCGGCCTGTAAGGGCAAGCTCAGCCTGCCAGTAGCCAGAAAACATGGTTTGCCTCAGTGCCAAAACAAGACCCTATTTATTTATAATTACGGTCAGGAATGGCACAAAATCACTTTTATCGGTTGCTCTCTGATCACTTTACTGTGATGTCACTGAAATTGGTCTGCTGTTGGCAGCAGTGCAATAAAGTAAACATGCTGTATTATTGCAAGTACAATGGTCAAGCTAGTTACTATCAGTAAACTGAATGTAAGTCACTACTACCATTAAATGACATTTCTACTGCCATATTTGGTGTCAGATAGTTTTATAAAAAACAAAACAAATATCCACTCAATGTTCTGAATCAAAAATAGAATTCTATATTCTGATTCGGGCATTAAGAAACAAGATAGGGCCAATGGCTATTAGCCCTAGAGCAGAAGTAGGAGTTATATTTAGGTCAAAATTGATTACATTTCTAGCAGAAAGCAGTTCCCAGAAAATTCTGTAATACTGCTTTAGGGAAATGAATAAATTGATAAATTATCTCTAAACTTGCTGATCTAGCAGCTGTCAATAAAGGTTTAACTGGTTTTAATGTACTTCTGATCCTTCAAGAATAAATCTTGGCATTAAATCTCCGTATGCAAGTGACTCCAAGAAGCAGCTTTGCAGATGGTCAGAGAACATTGGTCAAACCTAATCTTTTAAAACCGCCATCCTTAAGTTGCCCTGAGAAGGTGGTAGTGGGCCTTGTTCATGAATCGTTGCAGTCTGTGTGGAGAAGGTCCTCCCACAATGCTATTAGGTAGGGAGTTCCAGTGTTTTTACCTAGTGACGAAGAAGGAATGGTGATATAGGTCCAAGTCAGGCTGGTGTGAGACTCAGAGGGGGAAATTTAGGAGGTGATGGTGTTCCCATGCACATTGTATTTTCCTTCTCGGTGGTGTAGGTTGCAGGTTTGGAGGGGTGCTGCCAAAGAAGCCTTGGCGAGTTCTTGCAGTGCATCGTGTAGATAGTACGCAGCATCTTGAGCATTTTTGCAGCTGCACCCATCCAGGCAAGTGCAGAGTTAAAGGAAAATTGGGCTGTTTCTCGAATGGCTGACCGCAATTCCTGTTTTCCACCCAGGGCAGCATGTTGAAAATCCACCCATAATGGTCTTAATAAGAGGGCTGTATTTCTGGATTTTTTCATAAGCAGCAATCAACAAGCTATCCTCTAATTATCTTATCTAGCAGCTTTTCATAGTTCATCCCTCTAACACCTGGGATCAGCCTTGTTGCTCTCTGCATTGCCTCGAAGACCTGGATGGCCCCATTGTCTCAAAGTGATCAGAAATATATACAGTACTTTATGAGTAGCCTGACTGGAGGGAAGTCAGCAGAAAGTGGAACGCCAGGTGGCCCAAGGTACTTGCAAGGACTTGGGGAACATAAGAACAGGAGTATGGCATTCAGGCCCTCAAGCCTGTTATGCCATTCAGTCAGGTCATAGCTGATCTGTACCTCAACTCCATTTACCTGCCTTTGATCCATATCCCTTGATACCCTTACACAACAAAAATCTATTAATATTAGTAAGTAGTATGGAAAATGTTGGAATCAATTATTAAAGATGAAATAGCAGCACATTTGGAAAGCAGTGACAGGATCGGTCCAAGTCAACATGGATTTATGAAAGGGAAATCATGCTTAACAAATCTTCTGGAATTTTGAGGATGTAACTAGCAGAGTGGACAAGGGAGAACCAGTGGATGTGGTGTATTTGGACTTTCAAAAGGCTTTTAGCAAGGTCCCACACAAGAGATTAGTGTGCAAAATTAAAACACATGGTATTGGGGGTATTGTACTGATGTGGATAGAGAACTGGTTGGCTGACAGGAAGCAAGAGTAGGGATAAACGGGTCCTTTTCAGAATGGCAGGCAGTGACTAGTGGGGTGCCGCAGGGCTCAGTGCTGGGACCCCAGCTATTTACAATATACATTAATGATTCAGATGAAGGAATTGAGTGTAATATCTCCAAGTTTGCAGATGACACTAAACTGGGTGGCGGTGTGAGCTGCGAGGAGGAAGCCGAGAGGCTGCAGGGTGACTTGGACAGGTTAGGTAAGTGGGCAAATGCATGGCAGATGCAGTATAATGTGGATAAATGTGAGGTTATCCACTTTGGGGGCAAAAACACGAAGGCAGAATATTATCTGAATGGTGGCAGATTAGGAAAAGGTGAGGTGCAACGAGACCTGGGTGTCATGGTTCATCAGTCATTGAAAGTTGGCATGCAGGTACAGCAGGCGGTGAAAGGAGGCAAATGGTATGTTAGCCTTCATAGCTAGGGATTTTAGGTACAGGAGCAGGGAGGTCTTTCTGCAGTTGTACAGGGCCTTGGTGAGGCCTCACCAAGTTCAGTTTTGGTCTCCTAATCTGAGGAAGGACGTTCTTGTTATTGAAGGAGTGCAGCGAAGTTTCACCAGACCGATTCCCGGGATGGTTAGTCTGACATATAAGGAGAGGCTGGATCGACTGGGCCTTTATTCACTGGAGTTTAGAAGGATGAGAGGGGATCTCATAGAAACATAAAAAATTCTGACGGGACTGGACAGGTTAGAAGCAGGAAGAATGTTCCCGATGTTGGGGAAGTCTAGAACCAGGGGACATAGTCCAAGGATAAGGGGTAAGCCATTTAGGACTGAGATGAGGAGAAACTTCTTCACTCAGAGTTGTTAACCTGTGGAATTCCCTACCACAGAGAGTTGTTGATGCCAGTTCGTTGGATATATTCAAGAGGGAGTTAGATGTGGCCCTTATGGCTAAAGGGATCAAGGGATATAGAGAGACAGCAGGAAAGGGGTACTGAGGTGAATGATCAGCCATGATCTTATTGAATGGTGGTGCAGGCTCGAAGGGCCGAATGGCCTACTCCTGCACCTATTTTCTATGTTTCAATGTTTCTTTGAAAATTTCAATTGACCACAGCCTTTGGAGTGAGAGTGTTATAGATTTCCACTACCCTTCGTGTGAAGATGTACTTCCTGATTTCACTATTAAATGGCCTAGCTTTAATTTTATGCTCTCTTGTTCTTGATTCCCCCATCAGAGGAAATAGTTTCTCTGCACCAACAATATCAAATCCTTTTAAACACTTCAATTAACTCATCCATCAACATTCTAAACTCGAGAATACAAGACAAGTTTATGCAACTGTATTTATAATTTAACCCTTTAAGCCACAGTTTAATTGTACTCCCTCTGTACCCCCTCCATGGGCTACATCCTCCTGAAATGCAATGCCCAAAACAAAATACAGTACACTAGATAGGGTTTAACTAAGGCTCTGTACAACTGAAGCATAACCTCCTCCCATTTGTATTCCAGCCCCCGTGAGATCATTTTTCTACCTTTGCACTAGTTTTTATTGATTTGTGTATGTGGACACCCAATCCTTTTGCTCCACCACAGTTCCTCATCTCTCGCCGTTACGATTTTATTCTGTGTTGTCTTTCTTGAATCCAAAGATTATGACCTTGCATTTCCCCACATTGAACTCCATCTGCCACGGTTTTGCCTGCTTATGTAATCTGCCTATTTCCCATTCTAACTTTCTGCTCCCATCTACGCAACACACTGTGCCTCCTAACTTAGTCATCCATTCTATTTTCATTACCCGCCCACTTGGTTTCTGCTGGAGAAGAGGTAACATTCCATTCTTGGTATTTCTGCTTTGTAGGAAAATAACCTCAGAGAATTATACAATGCAAAGGTCACAGTGGTGATATCAAAGACTATAGTGCCATTTTTAAAAATCTTTGCCAACTAGTGCTTGTTACTGGTAACATATCGCACAACACTAAACTTTTATATATTGATAAATATAGCTTTGTATTTTTAACTTTACTTTAGTGTTACAGCAATAATTTTACTTTATTCATATGTTAATGTTTAGCAATATTACAAGAGTGTTATTTGACTACAGCTGGAGTGGTATAGCTTTATTAAATACTTGCAGGTTTTTCTTTGCACTGCAATAAGTTGGAAGTTTTATAAGCGGAGGGTGTTATGCCAAGTAATATTAGCAGGAACACTGATTTATAAACACTAGGGCAGCCCTGAGATCTGGATGTACTATGAAGTGGGCCCAGGGTCTGGCAGTAGTGATTTGGGCTCTTAGGGTCTAGCAGTATTTTGAACAGGGCCCAGGTGCATCGACACATAGTAAATAGGTGCAGGAGTAGGCTCTTTGTGCCTGCACCACCATTCAATATGATCATGGCTGATCATGCAACTTCAGTACCCCATTCCTGCTTTCTCTTCATACCCCTTGATCCCTTTAGCCGTAAGGGCCACATCTAACTCCCTTTTGAATATATTGAATGAACTGGCCTCAACAACTTTCTGTGGTAGAGAATTCCACAGGTTCACAATTCTGAGTGAAGAAGTTTCTCCTCATCTCGGTCCTAAATGGCTTATCCCTTATCCTTAGACTGTGACTCCTGGTTCTGGACTTCCCCAACATCGGGAACATTCTTCCTGCATCTAACCTGTCCAATCCCGTTAGAATTTTATATGTTTCTATGAGATCCCCGCTCATTCTTCTAAATTCCAGTGAATTTCAGCCTAGTCGATCCAGTCTTTCTTCAAATGTCAGTCCTGCCATCCCGGGAATCAGTCTGGTGAACCTTCGCTGCACTCCCTCACTAGCAAGAAAGTGTCTCTAAAACTTGAGGTTTCAGCAATTCTGGTGAACTCACGGAAAGCAGAAAAAGGTAATGTTAAGAATTAGGAATACTTCAAGACAGCACTGTGAGGCAAAGTCATTTTCACAACCAGGGCTAGACATAGGATGTTAAGGCCATTCTAAAAATAGAGTATGCTGGGAGTGCTACTTTTATCTGAGAATGTTCAGTTCTCTTGTTACTGAGGACACAAAAATTACGAGGAGTCACCAGCCACCTAGCATGTCTGGTTATTGATTTGAATTTAAAATGGAATCATTGTACATCCTCAACAGGTGTCTGTTCAAAGTGCTCGATACCTAATGGGTAAACTGCCCATTGTCAGAGAAGGAGTTTACTTATAAAAATGAAGGTATAAAAATGTGTTAACATCCAAAAGGAAATGAGAAAGAAAGAAAAAGATGCACGTCTAAAGAGATAAATTTAGACACTTTGAAATGAACAGAAAGTCTCGAAGAAAACGGTCACAGGCTAGAGAAGCTTGGATAGATCTGAAGAAAAGTTCAAACGCCCAGTCAGATGTTTAACTGTGCCACTTTTGAATGCGAGAAAACATTCACTGAGAATAAGGGAAATCTCTAGTCTGAATCTAGTTACCAATTTGGATCTAGCCAGGAGAGACAGATGACGCAAAATTAACTGGATAGCACATCTATAGATGGAGGCTCATTGATCTGATGCCCCAGGATGCCAAAACAAGCATTCGAGAGCGAGAGAAGACAACCAATCTTACTGTGCTGACTTAGAAGGACAAGGTTGCATAAGGTCCAAGCATCACTGCTAAAGCTGGAGCTCATCAGCAATAAGCTGAACTAACTAGGGACGTTTGGATGATGCGAAAAAGCAGAGGGACATGGTGGTTTAGGCTCACAAGACATTAAACGCATTACTGTTAGTGCATAAGGCCATAACAAAGTTAATGGAATACAGTTTTCTGTGCTAAATCTCTTACATTTAATCCTATAATTACATCCTCTCATTATAGGCACCTCAACCACTGGAAGTCTGTTTCTATATACTCTGTCCTAACCCTTCATAATTGCAAACATCTCTATCAAATCACCATTGAATCTCAATTCTAATATTTTTATTTGTATTTCCTCATACCAAGCAGCCTCCCAGTGAATCCTTGCGGTACCCTTTATATTCCCTGAACAACTATCTTGTAGTGTCTTACTAAGATTTTATACAGAATCATTATTCCATCTCAACTTTTATATTCTGCTTCATCTAAATTGGACTTTAGCGCCCCAGGAAGGAAAGGGGTGGGGGTGGGGGGGTTGGTAAATCAAGCCCTAATGACCTCAGTGGGGTGCTACCACCATAGCACTACCCAATTTCAGGTGACTTGCATTTAGCAATCATCCTTCAATCCTTCACACTGGCTCATTCCAGCTCTTAAAGAGGAGGTTCTATCAATCTGCAGCTGCTTATTGTCACCATTCTTCCAACTGAACTAGACCCAACATCACCTGAAAGACCTCATGGCTATGGCTGCTCCGAATCCAGATCAAAGGGAGAGAGCTCGTTGGTTTAATGACACCACGTTGGAGACATTGGTGAGAGCAGTCGAACAAAGTAGGGAATCGCTCTTCCCGGCAAGTGACAGAGGAGGTCTCGACCAGTAGCGTCGTCAAACGCAGCCTTACACAGTGCTGTAAGAAGTTCAACTCTTAAGAACCTCAGTCGGGTGGTCAAGGTGAGTACAGGTTTCAACAAGTCCGATATAGCAGCATCTAAATCTCTGTCTGTGCACATTGCGCAAACCACCACTCACCCACCATACATCTATAGCTACTCAAACTCACATCCTCATCTCACACCTTACCTACATTCACAGCTATTAAACGACGGCAGACATAGCTCCCAGACACATAGCTGGACTCTGGCTCTCACACATTCAGACAGGTGGGGTGAACCTCAGCTCCAGCAGCTCTCAGACATCGAGGAGCAAGTGCTGCGAGCTCATTGGGCAGCAGATGGTGAGCGCCATGGCCATAGGCGACGTCGACCCCATCTGGGGCAACAATGGTATCTTTATCCCCTCTCCTTTTCTCACCCCACTTCCCCCTCACACCAAATCTTTATCTCTTTCCAGCTCTTGATACTGCCTGCATTCCCTGCTCTATTCCTGCCCCCACCTTAACACGAGTTGTGTGCTTTTATGCTTTGAGATAGCAGATGACCAGATAGTCCCTGAGCTCCCCCATGAGTGACGAAGGAGAAAAGGAGGACCCCCCCCCCCCAAGCACCACGTCATTGCATCTCTCACCAACAGGCACCACCTCAGAGACTGACACTACGCTTTTTGATGTTTGCTTAGTAGAGGGGTCTGCACTGGGTTATGCACCAAGGATGAGCGGCGGTGACAGGCAGTGATAAGTGCAATGGCGGAGTGGCAGTGGTGGGATCAGGAATGCTGTCATCCTTAGAGAGGACAGCGGATTCCTGCTCCATTGGCCTACTGCCACTCCCCCGGGGCAGCACCTCAGCATGCCCACCAATCTGCTGCAGCACAGCAGAAACGATATAAATGTTGGAGTTTCAAATCTGCCCTCAATGAAAGGCAGGAATCTTTAAGAGCCAGAACACTCCTTGAACTGCAAATCAATCAAATCGGTTGAAACACCTGAAACTAAGAAGGGAACAATGTTGGAACTAAGGAGGAAACATTATTGGCCGACTTTAACGTCGCTGGATGCTGGCGCCTTTAAATAGCATTCCTCCAGCCGACATTCGATTGAAAGCTGTTGTTGTCAGCGCCTGGTGCTAAACCAGGGGACAAGGGCCAATTTTTGTTCCAGGGCGCTGCACAGGGTGATGATATCAGCATCGCCGGGCGCAGCAGAGTGGGGCGCTACGTGTTACTGCCACCGCAACACCCCTGCTGACTACCAGGAGGCGCTGTTTTTGTCGGGTCCAGTCGCAAACTAATTTGCGCCCCGTTAGTAGCTCAATTTCTCCCCCTACACTCAGTATTCCATTAGATTTGTGTATGGTGCTACCCACTTGAAATGTTGCCTTTAATGCCTTGCGATTTTGAATCCCTCTGCTCTTCCACATTACCCAAGCTCCCTCATTCACATATAGTTATTACTTTTTTGACCAAAATGTACCACCTCACATTTATTGACATTGCTTTCCACTCGATACTTTTTTTTATTGTTGCCCATTTTACCGTCTTATTATTATCCCCTCACAGCTTCCTTTTGCCTCCAGATTATTCACTTTGCTTCTTATTTTATATTGTCTGCAAATTCTGATCGTCGTTCCCTCTAGCCCTGTATCAAATAGTTTATATACACACTGAATGGAAGCAGTCCCTTGGCAGAACACTGTGGGACACCATTACCCATTTCCACACACTGAGAAATTGTCCTTAATTGCTGTTCTGTTTCCTTCCTTCCAAGCAATTTCCTTTTCCCAATTCCATACCTCTTAATCATCTGTCATCATGGTACTTTCAGAGGCTTTCTGAAAGTCCATGTACACCGCATCCATTGCATTTCATCCACCATATCTGCCACCTCCCAAAAAACTCATTTCACTCGGGTACAGGGGGAATTTACACATGCATGTGTGTTTGATCTGGGACTATCTTCAGTTAGGACATAGCCATTCACAGCAAATGAAAGCAAACCGGTAATTCAACTGTGTTTAGTTGTGGAGTAGGTGCAGTTACAAAGTATTCAATATTGATAATGCTGACATATTAGTGCTTACAACTTTCCTGCTCTTTAAATTCAATTTTTGCTGAAAGGGTGAACCACAGTTAAGATAGCTAAGACAGCAAAACTGCAAACGTGTAGACCTGTTAAAATGAATGCTTTCAGCATCAGGAAAGTATGATGAAACACAGTGCAACTATAGAAACTGATATGAGCACAAATTCTAATTAAAAAGAAACATTTTTAATGTGGCACAAATCCATTTTAAACAATTCCTATTGGTGGCCTTTCCAAAATAAATTCTAATCATGGAACCTAATCCCCACAGAGCAACAGAAGACATAACTGAAAGAAATTAGTAATAATGGGGTGGACAGAGACAGGTGTTCGAATAAATTATGCCAGATTATAATAAAATTAAAAATGCTTAATTACACTGTGAAGAACAAATTTTAAACACAAAAGACTAGGCATCAACCCAATATCTGTATTTGATTTGCATTGCAGATCAACTAATTAAGTCAGATTCTACAATGGCCCGAATTTACGGTAGTAATAACACGAGGCTGTCAGTGTTGCCGTTATTACCGAGCAAAACTGACAGCAACTTCTGGTGTCTGCACATGCGCAGTTAAAAGAGAAAATCTGGAAGTTGCTGTCAGAGATACGCTGTTCCTCCACAGGGTACGCTGCAGTGTCCGTATATAGAATCAAAATAGAAACCAGTGATTAGTCGTGAACTTAAAACTAGTTACACACTACTCCCACTGTGAGGGCCAATCAAAAAACCTTGTTCAATCAGAAGTAACTGAGATTTTAGCGGCATACTGGTTCATAATCACTGCTGTACAACCTCTCTGACCCTGAAAAATGAATTTTATAAGGGTGAAATCGCATTCCCTCAGAAGAACATTTGCAAATTGAAGATTTTTTTTTTAATATAAAAGTACCTTTTTTTTTAAGTTTGCATTTTGATATTTAAGTTTCAATCTTAATCCCATGTGTATGTCTTAATCTTTATTTTTCTTTCTGTACAATGATTTAAATGTTATATAAATATTCCCTACTTTTTACTTCCTGCTTTGCTGTCTGTGAGAATTCTTCAATCTGATTGGCTGATTAGTCTCCCTGCTGCCTGCCATTCAGCTGGATGCCACAGATCCTCTATAGGTGTGGGTGTGGGTGTGGATGTGGGCGTGTATATGATTCCATTCATTGCAAATATTTGCCAGTTCTGACGAAGGGTCATCAACCTGAAACATTGTTTTTTTCTCCACTGATGCTGTCTGACACATTGCGATTTCCAGCATTTCCTCTATATGTATATAAATAATTTCACATTTCCACAGGTTACAAGATATCCATATAAATACATAAAATTATTAAAAACAATTAAATTCAGTCTGTGAAATTAACTGTCTGTAAATTTCATGGAACTATTAGCTGGAAATGGTAGGATATTCTTAAAATAAGTTTGTATCCCAAAAAAGTAATGATGTGAGAACCCAGTCTAATAGGATGAAAGTCTCCTCTCTCAGATGGCTAAGAGAACTTTGCCTATTCAACCAGTTACTAGTGAGTGCAGCACAACAATGTCATCCAGTCATCAATAGTGTTAAAATGAAACAAAATCACTCTTGTTGGTCTGGTTATGGCATTGTTAGAGGAGTGGAAGATGCATGAGTTCTTTTAAGGTGGGGTGGTCATTGCACACCCTCAAGGCCTCACTGATAAAGTGCAACATCCCCACTTACACCTGGGAGTCCCTGGCCAAAGACCGCCCTAAGTGGAGGAAGTGCATCCGGGAGGGTGCTGAGCACCTCGGGTCTCGTCGCTGAGAGCATACAAAAATCAAGCGCAGGCAGCGGAAAGAGCATGCTCCAAACCTGTCCCACCCATCCCTTCCCTCAACGACTATCTGTCCCACCTGTGACAGAGACTGTGGTTCTTGTATTGGACTGTTCCGCCACCTGTACAGCCACATAAGGACTCATGTTAAGAGTGGGAGCAAGTCTTCCTCGATTCCGAGGGACTGCCGATGATGATGATGATGATGATGATGATGGCATTGTGGGGGCAAGTTTATACTGTATCTGACTCACACAATACGTGACTAAGATGTCTAAATGTCAACACTGGGAAATAAAAATGGGAAAAAGTGTTCTATTCTTGTCGCTCTCATCCCTCACCTTTGTTTTCAAGAAAAGACAAAGTAGCAACTCACAACTCTATTTCTATTCTGGCAATCGTCTACAGATCATTGAAAATCAGGCAGGGAAGACATTTATTGACATGACCAATTAGGATACACAACACAGTCATTTTAGAAATAAAAAAGATGACTTAAAAGCTAGACAAGATATAGAAAAACAAACTTGCAAGATACAGATTGTTAATTGTACATAATGGATATCACATAGTTCAGGGATCTGTACAATCTGTACCTATGCCATAAAATCCTAGAGTCTCCCAAGGCTTCCTGAATCTTATTTTCAGCAGTAAACTGTCATAGGCGAGTTGCAGATCCTTACGATATCAATGGGAAGTTGCTGCTGACAACAAACCAGTATAATTACACATGCAAGATAAATATTCAATGTTAGTTTCTTTTCAAGCTTAAACTAACTGGTCTTAGTACCATTCACTAACCTACCTCGAGATAATTTGAAAAACAAAGTATCCATGCAAAGTGATGCAAGTAAAGGTTTGTATTGTTATTTTCAATCATCACAGTCAAATATCAATAAGCATTTGGTGCTCAAAAGGCACAAACTGGAACCTAGTGCCAGCTGCTTCAAAAACAATCAAGATTTACATAAAAAAGATGCTGAAAGTTCTGAAGTGACAGGCATTTGTTGATCAACAGGTCAACATATCACAAAATGGAGCATTTATACTTTTTTAAACTGGTTCTTTTGACAGAAAAAACTCTCACAACAAATTGTGAATTTACTCTTCTTTGCCATGTCCTTTTTGTGAATGAACAATAGGACATTTGTGAGATAATGCATCAAGAAAAAAAATGTAAATCCACAATTCTAAGAAAACTGATGGCAGCTCATGTTCATTTTTAGCTTTTAAAAATCTCCTCATAAATGTATATTCAATATATTATAACTATTAAACAAAATTACTATTACTAAATTATTTTCCACAACTTCAAATGGAATTAATGCTTTTCAGAACACCCCACCCCCCCACCCCAAGTCTTCAACAATTTAACTGGCAGCAAAGTGTTCTTGCAAGGTTAAATCATCATCATCATAGGCAGTCCCTCAGAATCGAGGAAGACTTGCTTCCACTCTTAAAATTAGTCCTTAGGTGGCTGAACAGTCCGATACAAGCACCACAGTCTCTGTCACAGGTGGGACAGATAGTCATTGAGGGCAAGGGTGGCCGGGACTGGTTTGCCGCACGCTCTTTCCGCTGCCTGCGCTTGATTTCTGCATGCTCTTGGCAATGAGACTCGAGGTGCTCAGCGCCCTCCCGGATGCACTTTCTCCACTTCGGGCAGTCTTTGGCCAGGGACTCCCAGGTGTCAGTGGGGATGTTGCACTTTATCAGAGAGGCTTTGAGGGTGTCCTTGTAACGTTTCCTCTGCCCACCTTTGGTTTGTTTGCCATGAAGGAGTTCCAAGTAGAGTGCTTGCTTTGGGAGTCTCCTGTCTGGCATGCAAGGTTAAATGGTTTGCTGCTAGAATACATTTGTTAATTTGAAGCATTTATCAGGCTATTTACATGTGATAGCCAAAAAATGGAGACTGATTTAGCTACCAAAGTTCCATTAACTAAAATTATTTCACGTAATCTAAACTGTGTACTAACATTATATCAAACGATAAGTGTTGGCCAAGACTTCATGGAGTATATTAAGGAACTATCTAGGCTCATTTTCCAGTGAATTCCATTTTATTTGGAATAGAGTGCCTAAAAGCACATCGTAAATCTAACTGTTACAGGAAAGCATATGCTCATATCACAACTTCAAACGTATGGTTACAATTACAAATACATTCAGAATGTTGTCTCCTATCCTACTGCCCGCCCTTGCTTCTTGTAAGATTTTCCAAAATGTCTTCAACATGCAAATATCATCTAATCTTTTAGCAATCAGAGAGTAAGCTTCTGCATTCATTCTCCAGCAGCAATCAGCCACAGGCACCGCTATATTTTGACTGTGGCCCTATCTGTGGTGTAATCCGCTGCTCTCAGTCTGATCGGTTTATTTTACGGACCAGACCGCTCAGCAGATGTCACTAAACCCCAAGTGAAGCAAATTAAAAACCACATCAGCAAGTAACTCTTCAGAGGCTTAGGATGATTGAAACCTGACAAATCTTCACCCTAAGATTTAGTCATTTGATTTACCACTCTTCTCCGAAGATCAATTAGTTTTATGGATGTTTTATTTGTTTGCTTTACTTCTCTGTCACATCATATTTTGTGAGGTTGCAGCATTAAGACCACAGCCAACCATTTGCCAGTTTTAATACTGGAATAAGGGACAGAGAACTCATTAAATAAAGGAAGCTCTTATTTAACTCTCGCATTCCTAATTCAAGCACAAACTCTGCCGGACCATTCACAATCGGCATTAACTTAATGAGCCGCCTTTAAAGACCAAATATTTTCAACAAAAGTTTTCTTTTAATAAATAAGTATTTTGAGTTGCTTTTCACAGGCATTTTGTTCCGTTCATTTTATTTTAATGATCTGCTAATTCAGAATTAATTTTTCAATCCTAACATTTGTACTAGGAAGTTATGGCCATTAGCTAACCAAACAAAATCATAGATTATATCCAACCACCATTAATATTCATGAATATTACTACACTACAACAGTGACTACACTTCAAAAGTACTTTGGAACGTCCCGAGGTCGAGAAAGGTGCTATATAAATGCAAGTCTTTCTTTACAAGGTCTACAGGAAGGATAGGGATTCTGGTAGAGGGGGAGGAGCAGCATTAGTGATTAAGGATGAAATTTATGATAAGAGATGATGGAACGAGAGGTAAGCAGGCAGTGGAGATTTTATGGGACAAATTAAGAAATAGAAAAGGATTTATGATTGTAGTGGGAGTTGTGTATAGGCCCCCTGGCAGCAGCTGTGAACTGACAGTGTGTTTTACTGGGGGATTTTAACTTCCATGTAGATTGGGATAAGCAGACGATTTCATGTCAGTAAGGTAGCAAATCTCGAGTGTATTCAGGATAATTGTCTGCAACAAGGGGACGTTAACTTGCAGCCCCTACGGGTGCGTACGAGGTGCGCATGCACCGGAAGGGGCCACGCATGTTCCGGCTTTAGGCATGCGAAGCGCATGCGCTAAAACTTGCATGCATCCCCGGGAAAAGGGCCTCCGCAGGCAGAAAGTTGGGCTATTTGCTCAATTTCTGCCTAGCAAATGCCCGTGAAATTTTTACGCCTGATAATAGCAGGCACAAGTGTTTTAAAGGACAGAAAAATATATATTGTTCAATAATTTATACATTTAAAAATGTGAAATAAGGTAAATTTATTTTTAGACCCTTTAAAATATGAAAATGTATTTTTCAAAAAATTACATTTGTTTTAAATATTTACTTAAATGCCATTTTGATTAATTTTAAATGTGATTAAAAAAATTATTTTTTTTTTTAAAAAGTGTACATGTATTTTTGGGGTATTCCCATTCATACTTATGATGATTCCGTATATATGGAATCACCATAAGTATGAATAGGGATCCCCCTTTCATTGGTTGGATTGGCCCTGGCGATCCCAGGGGTGTTTGCCCAGGACCACGAATCTCCGCATCGGGCAAGTTCGTAGATTTTTTTTTTTTTTGCAGGTCGGCGGTATCCCCTCGCGGGAAACCTCCGCCTACAATTTCTACCCCAATATGTCCTAGAACCAAGATTTAATAATGTGCAAAGAGCAAGATTCAGTTAACAGCCTAACGGTGCATGAACATTTACCTAATAGCGACCATAATATGATTGAGTTCAATGTTGTGTTTGAAAGGGAAAAACGTGAAACAGCTACTAAAATTCGAGATTTAGGCAAGGCTGACTTCAACAGGGTGAGACAGAGACTGTCCACAGTACACTGGGCAAATGGGTAAAACAACAGAGGATCAGTGGGAGATGTTTTGAACATTTTTTTTTAGGTGATACAGAACCAGTTTATACAAGCGCAAGCAGAGGAAAAAGTGTGCGGTGAACCTGTCCCACCCACCCTTTCCCTCAATGGCTATCTGTCCCACCTGTGACAGGGACTGTGGTTCTCGTATTGGACTGTTCAGCCACCTAACGAATCATTTTAAGAGTGGAAGCAAGTCTTCCTCGATTCCGAGGGACTGCCTATGATGATACCCCTAAAGGGCAAGAGCTTTACTTGCCAAAAAAAAGCCATGGATGACTGGAGAGATAATGGACAACATTAAACGAATAGGAAATTCATACAAGAATGCAAAAAGCAACACAGATCCCAGCAGATACAACAGCAAAGGTTGACAAAACAGACAGTAAGAGCTACAAAAGGAGTATGAAAAGAAAAACTTACATTGGATATCAAAATCAACACAAAAAAGTTTTACAATGATATTAGGAAAAAAAGAGGGTGGTTAAAAGCAATGTGGGCCCCTTAAAAACTGACAATGATGATATAAGGGAAAAGGAAGGAAATGGCAGAAATGTTGAATAATTACTTTGCATCAGTGTTTACAGTAGAGGAAGAAGATAACATGCCGCACATCCCAAGGAAACGAATATTGAACCAGGGACGAGGACTTACCAGAATTAATGTAAGCAAATTAACAGCAATGAAGAAAATGATGGCACTGAAGAGTGACAAGTCCCCAGGACCAGATGGTTTTCATCCCAGGGTGTAAAGGAAGCAGGTGCAAACATTGCAGATGCCTTATGATCTTCCAAAGTTCTTTCTGTTCAGGAATCATTCCTTCAGATTGGGATAGTGCACATGACACTCTGCTATTTAAGAAAGGTGAGAGAGGGAAACCTGGGAATTATAAACCAGTTAGCCTAACATCGGTTGTCAGGAAATTACTGCAGTCTATAATAAAAGATGGAGTGGCTGACACCTTGAACATTTTCAGCTGATCAGAGAGCCAGCATGGTTTGTAAAGGGTAGGCCATGCCTGACGAACCAGACTGAATTTTTTGAAGAGGTGACTAAAGTAGTGGACAGGAGACTGTCTATGGATGTTATTTATGTGGACTTCCAGAAAACATTCGACAACATCTCTCACAAGAGACGGTTAGCTAATGTTGAAACTCATGGAATTGAGGGCAAATTATTGACCTGGAGATTAGCTGAGCGGCAGGAGACAGAGAGTAGAGATAATGGGCAGGTTCTCTAATTGGCAGGATGTCACTAGTGGTGTCCCACAGGGATCTGTGTTGGGGCCTCAACTATTCATTGCATTTATTAACAGCTTAGATGATGGGATAGAGAGCCACATATCCAAGTTTGCCCATGATCCAAAGATAGGTGGCATTGCAAGCAGTTTAGATGAAAGTATAAAATTACAAAGTGATAATAGATTAAGTGCATGGGCAAAACTGTGGTAAATGGATTTCAATTATAGTCAGTGTGAGGTCATCCATTTTGGACCTAAAAAGGATAGATCCGAGTACTTTCTAAATGGTGAAAAGCTAGAAGCAGTGGAGGTCCAAAGAGACTCAGAGGTCCATGTACATATATCATTAAAATGCCTTTTTAATGATCTATCCTTTTTAGGTCCAAAGTGGATGACCTCACACTGACGATAATTGAAATCTATTTGCCACAGTTTTGCCCATGCGCTTAATCTATTATCACTTTGTAATTTTATACTTCCATCTAAACTGCTGTAAATGCCACGGACAGGTACAAAAAATAATTTAAAAGGCTATTGGAATGCTGGTATTTATATCTAGAGGACTAAAGTACAAGGATTTAGAAGTTATGCTGCAGTTATACAAAGCCCTGGTTAGGCCACACCTGGAGTACTGTGTTCAGTTCTGGGCATCACATCTTAGGAAGGATATATTGGCCTTGGAGGGAGTGCAGTGTAGATTGCTACCTGGACTCCAAGGGTTATATTATGAGGAGAGATTACACAAACTAGAGTTGTGTTCCCTGGAATTTAGAAGGGATCACTTGATCGAAGTTTTCAAGATATTAAGGGGAATTGATAGGTTAAGTTGGAGCAAAACTATTTCCACTGGTTGGGGCATTGAAGACTAGGGGGCTTAGAAAAAATTAGAGCCAGGCCTTTCAGGAGTGAAGTTAAGAAACACTTCTACATGCAAAAGGTGGTAGAAGTTTGGAACTTTCTTCTGCAAATAGCAGTTGATGCTGGGTCAATTGTTCATTTTAAATTAGTGTTTGATAGATTACTGTAACCAAATGTACTAAGGGAAATGGGACAAAGGCATTAAGGGATATGAGGCAAAGGCGGGTATATGGAGTTAAGGCACAGATGAGCCATCATCACATTGAATGATGGAACAGGCTCGAGGGGCTAAATGATCTACTTCTGTTCCTATGTTCTTTCTTTTAATACGTAACAAAATTGGTCTAAGAATAAAATAAGATTTTATTGTTCTTCTGACAAAAACAAGCTAAGTGTTGAAGTAAATGGTTTACTGAATGCTGGTATTTGTCAATTTAATATTAAACAAGTTGATTTGAAATAGCATACGATTACAAAAAGGCACTGAATTCAATACAATAGTTATGACTAGATAATGTTATCCACTAGAGGGCAGCACAGTTCACAATCTGTTCAACAGCGACCTCAGCCTGGATTGGTCAAAACCATGTTCCAATTCTCTTGAATTACCTTAAACATGGGGAATACAATTAAAGTCTTGATGGAACTGAATAACAGATGTATTTTTTTTTTACCAATTATCGAGTCAAGTAACAAATATACAAGTTTTAGTAAGAGAATCATTAGTAAAACAGAAAGTCACCGACCCAAAAACTGAATAGCTTTTCTCTGTGAGATAAAGACTGGTGAGGATCTTTGAGGACAGATAAATGAGGAACTGATTCATAACAAATGATCCACGAGGGAAAAACACAAACTAATCTTCCCTAAAGTGCATGGTAGATAGCCAAGGGGGAGGGGAGGGGGAAAGAGAGAGAGAGAGAGAGGGGGAGAGAGACAGACCAGGAAAGGCAAAAGTGTGATCCCGAGCCAACTCCAGTCTGATTCTTTATCCAGTTGCTTGATCCAAATAGTGAACATTTACATATGTACAAAGTTAACCCTAGCTGTGGATAAAGTTTTGCAGTCAGGAGCTATCTTGTTGAACTAGAAAATGCCTCGAGCACTGGGAACTCAGATTTGTTGCACTAAGAGGATTTAATTGCAACACAATAGACCATTTATGTTGTTGTCAATAGTAGCGCAAAGTTACTGCCAAAATAACTAAGTTGCCATTGTTATTGGAGGTGATGTCACCATCAAAAGTGGTAAACGTGCCTTT
This sequence comes from Pristiophorus japonicus, assembly GCF_044704955.1. Classification (NCBI taxonomy): domain Eukaryota; kingdom Metazoa; phylum Chordata; class Chondrichthyes; family Pristiophoridae; genus Pristiophorus; species Pristiophorus japonicus. The sequence continues at coordinate 17,646,464 of NC_091988.1, read as the reverse complement.
GACAGCAACAAATATTTGTTATTTTTTTCGATGGTCGCGTTTATTTCCAACAGCAGATTTTTAATTGGCTCCCTTGGAGGACAAGACACACCCAGCAGTTTCTCTGGAATGCCTAATTCGATGCTGTCTAAGTAATCAATTACTTTGCAAAGTGTAATTCGAGCCATTCTGACTGCCGACTCCAGTCGTCCCACCACATCCCTCCCCAAACAAGTTCCAAACCTTCCCCTCCCCAATAAGTCCCTGACCTGCCCCTCCCCCAAGTTCCTGACCACTTTCCCCCACAAGTTCCTGACCTCCTCCCCATGCCCAAGTCCCCCCCCCCCCCCCTGTGGGTTCTTGAGCTAGCCCCCCCTCCCCAATAGATGGAGCATTGTGTGGGGGTCACGGATTGTTAACACGTTTTTGGGGGTATGAAGTGAATAGTGACAGTGTCGTGACTGCCGGATTTTGTCCAGTCCAATGATGTCACTTGCCGAGCTTTCCACCTTCTTGCCTGACCTTCTCTCCCCCGAGTTCCTGATCTCCATCCTCTCCCTTCCCCCTTCAATCTCTCTCTCCCCCTCCACTCTCCTCTTTCCTCTTTCTCTCTCCCACCAATTACCCCAATCTCCCCCTCTCTCTCCAGCCTCCGATCTCCTCTCTCCCCCCTGAACCTCTCTCTGCCCCGCTCCTATTCCTTCTGTCCCCCTCAGATTCCCCCCTCTCCCCCGCCTCTCTCTTCCCCCCCCCCGATTCCCTCTCTCTTTCCCCCCCCGATTCCCTCTCTTCCCTCCCCCCGATTCCCTCTCTTCCCCCCCCCAATTCCCTCTCTCTTCCCCCCCCGATTCCCTCTCTCTTCCCCCCCGATTCCCTCTCTCTTCCCCCCCGATTCCCTCTCTCTTCCCCCCCGATTCCCTCTCTCTTCCCCCCCCAATTCCCTCTCTCTTCCCCCCCCCAATTCCCTCTCTCTTCCCCCCCCCAATTCCCTCTCTCTTCCCCCCCCAATTCCCTCTCTTTTCCCCCCCCCGATTCCCTCTCTCTTTCCCCCCCCATTCCCTCTCTCTTCCCCCCCCATTCCCTCTATCTTCCCCCCCCTCTCCAATTCCCAGTCTCTTTTCCCCCCTCCGATTCCCACTCTCCCCTTCCGATGTCCTCTCTTTCCCTCCCCCCCTCCGATTTCTTCTCCCATCCCCCTCCGATTTCCCCTCTCTCTTCTTTCGATCCTCTCTCTTCCCCCTCCCCCAGCCACAAATGGATTCCCTGAGGAAAGTATGGCCTACTGCAGGCTGCATGCGCGACTTCAGTAAACAGTGCGCATGCTCAAAAAGGAATCGGATGCGTGTGCGCGGCTCTGGAATACCGTACGCATGCGCAGAAATTTGCAAAGATGTTCATGCAGATAATCGCTCTGTTTCTTTATTCGTTCCTGGGATGTGGGCGTCGCTAGCCAGCATTTATTGCCCATCCCTAATTTCCTTGAGAAGGAGGTGGTGGGCCTCCTTCTTGAACCGCTGCAGTCCCTGTGGTGAAGGTACTCCCATGGCGCTGTTAGGGAGGGAGTTCCAGGACTTTTGACCCACCGATGATGAAGGAATGCCGATATAGTTGCAAGTAAGGACAGTGTGTGACTTGGGAGGGGAACATGCAGGTGATGGTGTTCCCATGCACCTGCTGCCCTTGTGTAGAGGTTGCGGGTTTGGGAGGTGCTATTGAAGAAGCCTTGGTGAGTTGCTGCAGTGCATGGTACACACTGCAGCCACAGTGCGCCAATGGTGGGAGGAGTGAATATTTAAGGTGGTGGATAGGGTGCCAATGAAGCGGCTGCAATGTCCTGGATGGTGTCAAGCTTCTTGCGTGTTGTTGGAGCTGCACTCATCCACACAATTCCATCACACTCCTGACTTGTGCCTTGCAGATGTTGGAACGGCTTTGGGGAGTCAGGAGGCAAGACACTCACCGCAGAATTCCCAGCCTCTGACCTGCTCTTGTAGCCACAGTATTTCTGTGGCTGTGACCCCCAGAATGTTGACGGTGAGGAATTTGGTGATGGTAATGCCGTTTAATGTCAAGGGGCAGTGGTTAGACTCTCACTTGTTGGAATAGTCATTGCTCGGTACTTGTGTGGCTCGAATGTTACTTGTCACTTATCAGCCCAAGCCTGAATGGGATCCAGGTCTTGCTGCGTGTGGGCATGAACAGTTTCATTATCTGAGGAGTTGCGAATGGAACTGAACACTGTGCAGTCATCAGCAAACATCCCCACATTTCTGACCTTATGAAGAAGCAGCTGAAGATGGTTGGACCTAGGATACTGTCCTGAGGACCTCCTGCAGTGATGTCCTAGGGCTGAGATCATTGGCCTCCAACAACCACAACCATCTTCCTTTGTGCTAGGTATGACTCCACACAGTGGAGAGTTTTCCCCCTGATTCCCATTGACTTCAATTTTACTAGGGCTCCTTGATGCCACACTCAGTCAAATGCTGCTTTGACGTCAAAGGCTGTCAACTCTCACCTCACCTCTGGAATTCAGCGCTTTTGTCTATATTATTGTTATTAAAGACCCAGGTGGCTATAGGAGGGCAAGGGGCTAAAGGCCCGCAAAGAAGTTTTACAGTTGTTGTGTTTTAATGACTTCCTCTAAAAATTGTTTCCACTTTGCGACTTTTAAACAAGTGTGCACATGCAAGCTTGCATATGTGCAGCTGTTTAAACATGGATTAATAAAAGCACATCAATAAATTTCATTGTGAAACCGATTCGAATATGACATACACAGAAAATTCATTATTCCATAAAACACCAATGTGCACAGCCCTTGAGCCAATTTGGGTGGTATAAGGGGAAATTGAAGGATTCCCAGGGATCTATGCTGGAACCTTATTGTATAAACGATTTCCTGAAATTCTACCTCACAGTTTGATGTAATCAGAAGTTACAATTTCTGCCATTCTAGAAATGGTAGTAAACTTTGTGGTGAGCTCCAGATCATATCGACATGACTTGAACAGAACGATTTAAGTCTTATTAAAATAGAAGCTGGTTCTGTCTGATCCTGTAGATCTGTATACCAAAGTTACTAGTGAAATAAGGGCAACCCTATTAAAATTACAAAAGTTCCAGAATAGCTCTGAGTATCAATACTGATTATACCAAGAAGCAAGTAGTTCAAAGGGTACAACTGATCAGTCAGGTAAGGTACTACCTCCCCTTCAGCAATGCAAAAATCCTCTCTAATGCACATGTATTATTCCTAATCACATACTTCATTAGTCTAGGGTTAAAGGAAACGTTAGTAACCTCAAGGGTGACAGGATCCTACACAATTTTAGGTGATGATGCTTAGCATTATAGCACGGTTAGAAAATTGGATATATTACTACTCAGAGATGGGATAAAACATCCAACCTTGAATGTATATAAGGAAATATTTTAATAATACAGCAATCCTACCTTACAAACAAGATATTTTAAACAGCAAAATTGAATTTAGCAGTGTCCAGATTAAGACGAGATGAATATTTATTGCCCTGTCATTCAATGAACTATTTATAGAGGGTGAAGATGATCATTTCCTTTTCACCATTTTAAATATTTAGACTTATTATTAGTTCAATGTGTGCATGTCATGTAGGTCGTTATTGGTCTAAAATGAGTTTTCATTTTTGATTGACTATGCAATTTTTTTCTTTTTTGAAAAATGCAGCATTTATTTTAGCACATGGCCTGGTTGGAAATCAGCTCACACACAAGTGAACTGGGATATCAGTGTGATATAAAATTGTATGTTAGATGCTATCTGCTCGTACTCCTTATAACTGCAATAAAAACGTAGCTGAGAACCAGAGCTTTTCATAGAACTAAATCCTTTTTAAATAGACTACAAACTGGAGCCTTTTATCTAGAGGAGACAGGTTCAATATAATGGGTTTGAGTTTCAAGAGTCAAAAATCACTACTTCTACAGAAAACCTCTGCAAATCTGCCTGTGTAAAGAAGATTTTAGCTGTTCCACTTAATGGTTTGTACATATTCTACAATTCAGTACATTCTTTAATTTTGCTTTATAATCAATTCTTATTCAACTACACAAATGGAAAATTTGCGATATCTATATTCATAATACCATCATTGGGATGTCTTCTCAGGACCAGGGTCTTTACTAGGAATGGCATCTTACCCCTCAGCCATTTGGCAATTTTTCAAGCATGGGCCCAGACAGTGAGCATTAGCAGCTTATTCAACTATGGAGACCATCATGTGTGTAACGAGCCAAAGGTGGGCAGCGGAAACGCTACAAGGACACCCTCAAAGCCTCCCGAAGAAAGTGCAACATCCCTACTGACACCTGCGAGTCCCTGGCCCAAGATCATCCTAAGTGGAGGAAGTGCATCCGAGAGGGCGCTGAACACCTCGAGTTTCAACGCCGAGAGCATGCAGAAATCAAGCGCAGGCAGCGGAAAGAGCGTGCGGCAAACCAGTCCCACCCATCCCTTCCCTCAAAGACTACCTGTCCCACCTGTGACAGAGTCTGTGGCTCTCGTATAGAAACAAAGAAACATAGAAAATAGGTGCAGGAGTAGGCCATTCGGCCCTTCGAGCCTGCACCACCATTCAATAAGATCATGGCTGATCATTCCCTCAGTACCCCTTTCCAGCTATCTCTCCATACCCCTTGATCCCCTTCGGGCCATATCTAACTCCCTCTTGAATATATCCAATGAACTGGCATCAACAACTCTCTGCGGCAGGGAATTCCACAGGTTAACAACTCTGAGTGAAGAAGTTTCTCCTCATCTTAGTCCTAAATGGCCTATCCCATATCCTTATACTGTGTCCTCTGGTTCTGGACTTCCCCAACATCGGGAACATTCTACCCGCATCTAACCTGTCCAGTCCAGTCAGAATCTTATATGTTTCTATGAGATCCCCTCTCAACCTTCTAAACTCCAGTGTATAAAGGCCCAGTTGATCCAGTCTCTCCTCATATATGTCAGTCCTGCCATCCCGGGAATCAGTCTGGTGAACCTTCGCTGCACTCCCTCAATAGCAAGAATGTCCTTCCTCAGATTAGGAGACCAAAACTGAACACAATATTCCAGGTGAGGCCTCACCAAGGCCCTGTACAACTGCAATAAGACCTCCCTGTTGCTATACTCAAATCCCCTAGCTATGAAGGCCAACATGCCATTTGCCTTCTTCACCACCTGCTGTACCTGTATGCCAACTTTCAATGACTGATGAACCATAACACCTAGGTCTCGTTGCACCTCCCCTTTTCCTAATCTGCCGCCATTCAGATAATATTCTGTCTTCGCGATTTTGCCCCCAAAGTGGATAACCTCACATTTATCCACATTATACTGCATCTGCCATGCATTTGCCCACTCACCTAACCTGTCCAAGTCACCCTGCAGCCTCCTAGCGTCCCCCTCACAGCTCACACCGCCACCCAGTTTAGTGTCATCTGCAAACTTGGAGATATTACACTCAATTCCTTCAACCAAATCGTTGATGCATATTGTAAAGAGCTGGGGTCCCAGCACTGAGCCCTGCGGCACTCCACTAGTCACTGCCTGCCATTCTGAAAAGGACCCGTTTATCCCGACTCTCTGCTTCCTGTCGGCCAACCAGTTCTCTATCCACGTCAGTATATTACCCCCAATACCATGTGCTTTGATTTTGCGCAACAATCTCTTGTGTGGGACCTTGTCAAAGGCCTTTCAGTCACCAAAGAACTCACTTCAGGAATGGAAGCAAGTTTTCCTCGATTCCGAGGGACTGCCTATGATGAATGTCAGCAGGAATCGCTGGACAGCAATCAGGCACAGGAACTCGAGGTGATTTTTCCACTTTACTCCAGGGACATGCTGATGTTAATTGCAGCATCCCAAATAATGTCCTGGCTAAGATCAGCTAGCTCAGCATTAAATGCTAATAGAACCTAGGACCTTGAGGTCTGCTAACTTAGTGCTACATTGGGTGGCAGCATTATTTAACTTGCCTCATCAAAGCTGGAGTCTGCTTGGAAAAGTTCAATATAGGTTGACAGAATTATTTTCAGGATGATCTTCAGGAGTTTGATTAGCTGGAAATTTGGAGCCTTTTTTTAGCCAATAAAATGCCTTTTTGTTTTAAACGGAAACAAAGGTGAAAGGTAGAAAACACAATTGAAGTCGTGAAGATAGGGGAAAATGTAATAGATACTAGTCCAGTTAGGAATAATAGTGCTTGGAATTGGAAAGCTTTTCATTTTGGGCAACGAGTGACAGCACGAGCTATGTGAAATTTGCAGAGTAAAGCGGTCTCTGCTCTGGCCCAGCAACCTGCCTCAACCCTAATTCTCAGAAGAATACTCCTGCCGATATTGGTGTGACATTTTTCCATTCCACATGCTAGCCATCTTGTTCGCTTTCTGGGCTCAATTTTCTTCTTTGCCGATTTGTGGCGCCCAGGAGGATGAACAGCCGATTTTTTTGGTGCTCGATTGCACTGCAAAAAAAAATCCAACTTTCGCCAAAGTAAAGTTACATTTTGGCGGCGCGATATCCGAAGTTAAGTCTGGGGGTGGAGCTTCAAGCGTGTGCCGAAAAGTCTCTGAGCATGCGCCAGAAAAAAAAAAATCACTTTTTCCACGTGACGGCCGAGGAGGATGGGAAGGAGAGCTCAACCTGAAATGCAGTATGTAGGGGACAAAGGACAGATCATGGGAATGGGTAGAGAGCGCATTGAGATAACGAGATTGCTGCTGGACACCATGGGTGGGGTGGGGGTAGAATTAGCGGGACTGTCAGTAGAAGTAGCAACACTGTCTGGAGGAATGGGGGGGGGGGGGGGGAGATGTCAGAGGTTAGGGAGAGGATGTTGGAGATTAGGGAGGGAATGTCGGAGATAGCTGCTGCAATAAGTGGACACACCCAGGCTGTCTCATTGCCCAACAGCAATTTCCAGCATCTACTGCTGACACTCACTTTCCAATCCCCAGACTAACCTCAAGTAGTGTGCCGCGGGTTGATCCACAGGCTGAAGAGTCCGAAGAAGAACCTGGGCCTTCCACAATGCTGTCTGCTAGGTCTGTCTCTGTCCAACACCACCAACAAATGCGCCTCCGCGCAGCAAGCAGAAAAAACCTTGGCATGCATGCCAATTAACAGTCAGAGTTGCACCCATAATTATTATTCTTAATTTGGTTATTCTTGTTATTGTGAGATAGTACTTACTGAAGTACTCACACCTTTGCTGGGTGATGCCCTAGAAGAACGGACCACACCCTGGTCCGTGCATGCGCAACACAAGGCTCTGTCACTATGGACTATGGCGATGCACAGTGATTTATGGCACAATTTATAGCTTTTGCCGAAATGTGTATGTTTGCTGCTGTGCCGTCTCCAATGTACAGTTCGGAGTGCATGCCGGCAGGATCGCTCCCTCGGCTGGAGAGAAACACAGGAGATCGGCGCTCAGCTTGGAAAGAAGCCTGGGGAGGGGGGGGAAGGGGGGGAGGCGGGGAATGGAATCCAAGCACCGCTCCTGTGCTTATATCCGGCCGAGGTAGCGATCCTGCCAGCAGCCGGCCGGCACTCCTCCGACCCATGCCCGGAGCCCCGTGAGCAGAGATTCTGTGGTGGGGTGGAGTCGCAATTTGCCCATTCTCAAAAACATTGTGTGGGAAAAATGAACTTTGAGTTATTTTCCGAGTTCCCTCTGCAAAGATCACGAATGTGTGTTTTAAATTGTCGTCTTCCCTCGCTCCAAAAACTCAGAAATATACTCAGTGCTGATTTCCTGAAGGTAACGTAGGGTTTTCCTGATCGGTACTTAAGGCCACTGTGCGCCGTCCTGAAAAAAACTGTTGTTGGCGAAAATCAGTTAAGTGGCCAAAAAGGGCCAAAAATGTCACGGAAATGAGTTTTCACCCAGACCAGCTCCAAAAAATCCAGCACGGACAGTCGCCGTTGGCGTACAAACTTTGAGGAAAGTTGCAAAATTAAGATTGCTCCAAAAAAAAATCAGCGGACGCCAAAAAGACGGCGCCCAATGGTGATTATTGATTATTGATTAATCAAATTGGGCTCACGCCAACTAAGAACTATTTTGAGATTGTCCAGGAAAGTTAACATAGGTCACAGAATAACAAACAAAACATAAGCAGAGAAAATGGATCAACAGAGTGAACACAGTTAAAATATTTACTTTTATTTCTTTGTAAAACTCTACTTTAAGCCTTTAAGGTTCCAACTGCAACATCAGAATTGGGCTGAATGACTAATCCTGATGCTTGGATAGCTTTGTTACTGTAATATGTATCTACTTCAGTAACACTGACAGCTTCTACGTATTATAGCCATCTATTTTACTATTTAATCAAACAGCGTTAGTGCCCGACATCAGATTCTCCTTCCTCCACAGTTATAAATACCTGTACCACCATTTGTTGGTCTGCACCATGTTTCATCTGAAGTGTAAAATTTTCAAACTTGAATTGGCAATGTACATCAAGAGACTGACTGCACTGCACCACTCTGCAATATTTATCGGCCATTAGTATATAACTATGACTGCTAGCAGGATGAGCATAACTTGACCAGGAATGAATACTTCCATCTTTAAACTATCAAAATATCTTTTGAGTTGAACAAGAGAGTAACCCAAAGTTTTGGTATTTGTGTTTACAAATGTTGAAATTTATAACTAGAGGCTACCATTAAGTGTTGAGTGTAGTTCATAAAGATACAGAAATAGGAGGCCATGCAGCCCATCCTTCCATCACAGCTCACTAGTTCCAATAGGTTATCAGATGGAGACTGCTACTGCTTTTAAAAATTCATCCACAGAAAGCAAAGTTCTGAATTTACTAACATGGTCACACGGCTCATGCTGCAAACAAAACCGATGAGTTAATAGCTTTACTATTAACCTTTTTTGGACGACGTGTTAATTTTAGATATTTCTCCAATCCGAATACTTCAAATACAAATAAAATTATCTCCATGAAAATTTTTACTTAAGGTACATAAAAGTAGGATTTAAATGTTCAATTACTAGTACAGGTTGAACCTTCCTTATCCGGCACCTTCGGGACCTAGCCTGCCCGAACAAGGGATTTTGCCGAATGAGGGGAGGTCACGTGTTTGGGTGGACTGCGCCTTTAAGTGCTGGGTAAGTGTGTGTGCGCGTTGATTGGCTAGACCGACTGTCAGTCAGTTAGTCAGCCAACCAGTGTGCAGACTCAAAGAGTCGGCGGGCCCCAGCGGGCCCTGAAGAGTCGGCCCGACGCCCGGGAGGGAGCGCTGTGGGGAGGAGCAGCCAGCCCGAGGACTGCGGTTGCAGGAGTTCCAACAGGGCAACGAGGAGGATGCAGCCGATTGAGGAGAATGATTATATTGGTGACTAGGATTTTGACGGTCACGTTCTACGCATGCGCCACTCGGTGGCTGGGAATGGTCCCGGACGAGGGGTGGTGCCGGATAAGGAGTCCCGGATGAGAGAGGTTCAACCTGTACAAACGAATCAATAATGGAACTCATACACTGAAAACTCTCAACATTTCATGGGGAGCTTAATGAGACGGAAGGCAAGCTACACATGAAGAATATGCCCTACTTCTACAGTTTAACCACTATAGTTGATAGAAAAAGTAAAATTTTCTAAGTTTATTTTATTTCCGATATCCATTCTCTGTACCTGACCTGAATACTTAGCTAGATTTAATTAAAACAAGTGAGGCGTTTCATCAGTATACTTCCATTCTTACAGATAGACAGTAAGTGTTACAATGCAAGCTACATTATACAATGTGAAATAGATTTTCTACCTACCTGCTTCCTCCTCAAGTCACTCAAACCTTTCACTCTCAGGCAATGTCTATTGAAAAGATTTATGCTGTCTGGTTCAGTGGCCTTCTTGGTAACTTATTCTAGAACTCTATTACTCTTTGGGTGAAGAGCACATGGCCTTATTTTCCATTATACTCCTAAATTGTTAATTTTAATATGTCTTCTGATGCTTGAAGTTTCCCCACAATGAATAGGCAGTCTCGCAAAAATCGAGGAGTTTTTTCCCCCCTGAGCGATGACAGCTGTTAACTGTTGCCTTTGCACTGGTAACTGCATGCCAATTTAAACATATGTTTCATTAAGTGGATTAGTGGAGCTGAGAGATGCCCCAGTATTATTGCTTTTCAGCTACTTTCTTGTGTTTGCTAAACTCAGTGACATACACTGAGAAGTTTTATGAAGCCTGAGTGGAAGGGTCCTATTACAATATGCATGCAACTGCATTTATCTTAGTCCAGATTTTGCTGGTCAGTCACATGGTAATTGATCCATAAATTATTATATTTTAATATTAATTATGTTATGTCATTAATCAGAATTTTAAATAACATAAGGAATTAAAAGAAAGAACTCGAATTTATATAGTACCTTTCATGACCTTGGAATGCCGCAAAGCACATTACAGTCAATGGAATACTTTCTTTCCCAGGTACAGTCACTGGTGTAATGCAGGGGACTCGGTAGCCAATTTACACACAGTAAGGTCCCACAAATCACAATGAGATTAATGAGAAGATAACCTGTTTTTAGTGAAGTTGGTTGAAGCATAAATATTGGCCAGGACACCGGGATAACGACATACACAAACAATTATAGCTGTCAGTACAATTCATCACAGTACTGAAGCATTTGTCATTCATGAAGCACAAACATATCGAACACTAACTTAATACTCTGTGATAAATTCCAGCATCTTGATCTACTTTTACTTTAAAAGGCACAGAGGAAAACAAAAAATTAGATGACAAACATCTTTAGCATGATTTCATTTAAAATTACTCACACAAAATTAAACTCACTTCCCACCACTAAAAAAATTGTTGGTACACAACTTTACCTGAAACAGGACTCTAAAAGCTGCATTTGAAAAAAAAAACAATTTTGCCAAAAATCAATGTCAGGAAAAAAATGCCAGAGCTTCCTAATTGTACACCAGTCATTGATTTGAAAAAAATACTATCTTCTGTTCTACTGGGGATATTATAGTTCTTGCAGTATTATTTTCTTTGTTACATAGGGGGAGATAGTGAATCGGTTTTAGTAAACACTGGTATGGAATAAAGTACAGAGCTATGTTCTGCTGTCCACTGACACAAGATACATTTTTGTGCTACTATTGGCATCTGGAGTCAATTTATTTTAAGGAAGGGGTTCAAAGGTGGGATAGAAATGTAATATATTGTTTGTGTGTGTCTGGAAAGCATCTTTATGATGTTGGTTTTCAAATCCAGCACTGAAGCACTGACCACAATTGATCAGCTCCACTGGGCAGGCCACATTGTTCGCATGCCAGACACGAGACTCCCAAAGCAAGCGCTCTACTCGGAACTTGTCCACGGCAAATAAGCCAAAGGTGGGCAGAGGAAACGTTACAAGGACACCCTCAAAGCCTCCCTGATAAAGTGCAACAGCCCCACCGACACCTGGGAGTCCCTGGCCCAAGATCACCCTAAGTGGAGGAAGCGCATCTGGGAGGGCACCTCGAGTCTCGTCGCCGAGAGCATGCAGAAATCAAGTGCAGGCAGCGGAAAGACCTGTCCCACCTTCCCTTACCCTCAACGACTGTCTGTCTGTCCCACCTGTGACAGAGACTGTGGTTCTCGTATTGGACTGTTCAGCCACCTAAGAACTCATGCTGAGTGGAAACAAGTCTTCCTCGATTCCAAGGGACTGCCTATGAATGATGATGACACGAGCTGCACTTGTTCTGCACTGTTGGATTTATCCATATTCTGAAGTGGTTAACCTCAATATGATCTCTACCAAAGGACTAATCTACAAATAAAAAGACTTACATTTATATACCACATCTTAAAGCACTTTACATATAAGGAACTATTTTTAAAAGCAACTTATTTGTAGGCAATTGCCAGTCATTAAGTGCACAGCAAAATCTGGTAAATGGCAATAAGTAGAATGAAGTGTTAATCTATTTTTGGTGGCATTGGTTGAAGGAGGAATATTGGCGATACCTTGGAAAACGTCTCATTTTTCTTCAAATAGTGACACAGATCTTCAGTGTCCACCTGAACTACTGGAACAGGCAGACACTATCCTGGTTTAACATCTCACCCAAAGAATGGCACTGAAATGCTTTGGTCTTTTGCTGTATTGGCTGTACTGGGTCTTTTTCCAAATAATATTTCTATTATGTTATAATTCGACTCAACAATAGCCAGCAGCTGGGAGCCAGACAGCTTCTCCTAGTGCTTTGAAATGTTAATTCGTAAACAAAGGAGGCTGGGGGGTGATGGTCACTGTGCACAATCTCAAGCAATTCAAACCACTGCGATAACATTGTTCTCAGGAACATGCACGTTGCCAGTATCATAACTGCTTATTTATGCAAGTGTTTTGCAGCTTTGAAGCAACAAACACCTCAGTTGAAATCGCCATTTGGGATATCAAAAAGTTTGTCTTCACTCAAGGTTGATACCCAGCTGGTCTGTTCAATTAACTCCGTTTCAAAGCTGCAAAACACTTGCATAAATAAGCAGTTATGATACTGGCAACGTGCATGTTCCCGAGAACAATGCTATCAATCTTGAGTGAAGACAGCTTTGGAAAGGTTAGATTGAAACTGAGTCTATGCCTAGAGCATCTGTAAAGTTACATCTTTGCTTTTTCATAAATGAGGAGCCAAGGAAATGGACTGACATCACTTAAAAACTATATTCCATTCATTCGTGCACTTTATATAAAACAAAAACATGCACCTTCCATAGAGACTCAAAACACAGGGCAGCATACGAAATATCACAGCCCTGGTGTGTTCGGCCAGGGTTCTATGTTACGATCCCTGGGTCACGCTACAACAACAGCAACAACTTGTATTTATATAGCGCCTGTAATGCAGTAAAATGTCCCAAGGTGCTTTACTGGAGCGTTAACAAACAAAATTTAAAGCCGAGCCAGATAAGGAGACATTAGGGCAGACGACCAAAAGCTTGGGTCAAAGAGGTAGATTTTAAGGAGCGTGTTAAAGGAGGAAAGAGAGGCGGAGAGGTTTAGGGAGGGAATTCCAGAGCTTCGGGGAGTGATTAAAATCAGGAATGCTCAAGAGACCAGAATTAGGAGCAGCGCAGATATCTTGGAGGGTTGCAGGAGGAGATTACAGAGATAGAGAGGGGCAATGCCATGATGGGTTTGAGAACAAGGATGAGAATTTTGTTGCTCAACTAGATACTAGAAACATGCATTCCAGATCATAGGGAACGTGAGTTCGCTTGTGGCAGTGATCAATGAAGCTGAACCCGAGAGAATATCTTGGGCAAAACCCAAACATTGTGACACTGAGATGGTCACATTAAACTTTAGTTTAACATCTCATTTGTCAATGCAGCACTCCCTCAGTACTATATTGTAATATCAGCCTCATTTATATGCTCAACTCTTGGGGGTGATTTTATTTTCCTGGGAAGGTGTACACTGAAGTCATCAAACATATTTGAATGAAGAAATCCATGCTGTACCTCCTCATTATTTGATAAGGACTACAGAATATAATGTGCATTTGAAAACAAGATACCATATTCATTTCTTACATTGATGAACATTATTCCATCTTCATCACTAGGCAGAAAGAGACAGATTCCCAAAGTAGTGCTACAATTCTGGGGCGTATACATTTGTCTACTGTACATGATCCACATTATTGAGCCATACAGGAGGAGCCATGTACAGTAGATACCTCAAGTCGCTGGAGAAATACCACCAACGATATCTCCGCAAGATCCTACAAATCCCCTGGGAGGACAGACGCACCAACATTAGCGCCCTCGACCAGGCCAACATCCCCAGCATTGAAGCACTGACCACACTTGATCAGCTCCACTGGGCAGGCCACATTGTTCACATGCCAGACATGAGACTCCCAAAGCAAACGCTCTACTCTGAACTCCTTCACGGCAAGCAAGCCAAAGGTGGGCAATGGAAACGTTACAAGAGCACCCTCAAAGCCTCTCTGATAAAGTGACACCTGGGAGTCCCTGGCCAAAGAGCGCCCTAAGTGGATGAAGTGCATCTGGGAGGGCGCTTAGCACCTCGAGTCTCGTCGCCGAGGGCGTGCAGAAATCAAGCGCAGGTAGCAGAAAGAGCGTGCAGCAAACCAGTCCCACCCACCCCTTCCCTCAACGATTATCTATCCCACCTGTGACAGAAACTGTGGTTCTCGTATTGGACTGTACAGCCATCTAAGAACTCATGTTGAGTGGAAGCAAGTCTTCCTCGATTCCGAGGGACTGCCTAGGATGATGATACATTTGTTTATTGCTTCATGGCATTTATTGCTATAGTAGATGAGTCATTCTATTGCAGGAGTCTCGAAGCTTTTTGTCTTTGTGGCCCACTTGGATATATACCATGGAAGATCAGAGTCCATATATAAAGTTTAAATCAATGTTTCCATTAGTTTACATATATTGTAAGCTGTTTTAGATTTAAGATTTATCCAGCAATGAGTCACTATCACGAAGAATGAATGGCCTTATCGCCAAGCCACAAAATTTAAAAAGGATAAGAAATATAAAGTGCAAAGAGAACTGAATTGCTGGAGCTTTGTAAGCAAGGTTTGCCGGAGTCAAGGGGTGGAACTGGGCCATGAGCCACAAGTTGGATACCCTTCGTCTGGTCTATCTAATCCCCAACCCAGATTGATTTGAACACTGCCACTAATTAAGTGATAATCCTCAGTGAAGTCTTATCTGAGACAATTTGTTGCATTGATTTTCTGAATGTATCATACACAAATTAAACATTTTATGACTGCAACAGCATTCTTGTGTCAAATAACACAGTAACTCTAATTCTGGTACGTGAATATTTTATCTTATAGCCATATGGTCTATTTGCTTGAAATTATTTTCAAGAGAATTTAATTCCCAACTTGTAGGATTCTGCTTGCTTATAATTTCCAGTAGGTTTAACCATAAGCCAAACAAGCATGTGAAATCTAGTGTACTCTAGAGCCAAAGATTATGCTCTGAAATTGTTGAACTCGATGTTGAGTCCAGAAGGCTATGAAGTGCCTAAATGAAAGATGAGGTGCTGTTCCTCGAGCCACATAAGGAGAAGTTGGGGCAGGTGACCAAAAGCTTGGTCAAAGAAGTAGGTTTCAAGGAGTGTCTTGAAGGAGGAGAGACGTAGAGAGGTGGAGAAGTTAAGGCAGGGCTTAGGGTCTAGGCTACAGAAGACATGGTCACCAATTTTTGAGGAATTATGATCAGGGATGCTCAAGAGTTAGAATTAGAGCGCAGAAATCTCAGGGGGTTGTGGGGCTGAAGGAGATGAATAGAGATAGGGAGGGGTGGGGCTAGGCCATGGAAGGATTTGAAAATAAGGATGAGAATTTTGAAATTGAGGTTTTGCTTAACTCGAAAAACCCAAGTAGACCAGCGAGCATAGAGGTGATGGGTGAGTGGGACCTTGTGCGAGTTAGGACATGGGCAGCCGAGTTTTGGATCACCTCTAGTTTACATAGGGTAGAAAGTGGGAGGCCAGCAAGGAATAGTCAACCAGAAGTAACAAAGGCATAGATGAGGACTTCAGCAGCGCATGAGCTGAGGCAAGGGGCGGAGGCAGGCGATGTTACGGAGGTCTTACTTATGCTGCGGATGTGCGGTCGAAAGCTCATTTCATGGTCAAATATGACACCAGGGTTGCGAGCAGTCTGGTTCAGCCTCAGACAGAAATTGGGGAGAGGGATGGAGTCAGTGGCTAGGGAACGGAGTTTGTGGCGGGGACCGAAAACAATGACTTCGGTCTTCCCAATATTTAATTGGAGAACATTTCTGCTCATCCAGAACTGGATGTCAGACAAGCAGTCTGACAATTTAGAGACCACGGAGGGGTTGAGAGAAGTGGTGGTGAGGTAGAGCTGGGTGTCATCAGCGTACATGTGGAAACTGACACTGTTTTTTCGGATGATGTCGTCAAGGGGCAATATGTAGATGAGAAATAGGAGGGGCCCAAGGACAGATCTCTGGGGGAGACCAGAGGTAACGATGCAGCGGTGGGAAGAGAAGCCATTGCAGGTGATTCTCTGGCTGCGGTTCGATAGATATGAATGGAACCAGGCGAGTGCAATTGGTGACGAGGTGTTGGAGAAGGATAGAGTGGTCAACCGTGTCAAAGGCTGCAGACCAGTCAAGGAGGACGTGGAGTGATAAGGTAAATGTGAACAAGAAAAAACAGATGTAGTTGTGGACACTATGGGCCCAAGTTTCGGCCTCAGTTGCTCCTGATTTTTTGGAGCAACTGGTGTAGAACGGAGTATCTTAGAAATTCAAATTCTCGGCATTTAGTTTGCTCCAGTTCTAGTCAGTTAGAACAGTTTCACTTTGGAACAGAATTTTTTTTTCCAAAAGGGGGCGTGTCCGGCCACTTACGCCTGTTTTCAAAGTTTCGGCAGTGAAAACTTACTCCAAACTAACTTAGAATGGAGTAAGTGAAGATTTTTGTACGCTCGAAAAAGCCTTGTCTACACTTTAGAAAATCAGGCGTAGGTTACAAATCAGGCGTAGGGAATGGGGAGGGAGGTTTAAAGGGAAGTTTACAAACATTAAACACTTCAGTTTTACAAATAAAGAGCCATCATCAATAATAAATGATAAAAACATCAATAAATCAATCAAAAAAAATTAATATATATATTTTTTAAATCAATAAAACAAAACATTTTCTACTTACCGACTGCAGCACCGGGAGCCCCCCCCCCCCCCCCCCCCAGTGTGTCTCTATCTCTCTCTCTCTGTCTGTCAGTGTCTGTGTTTCTGACAGCGAGGGAAGGGGGAGGAATGGGGAGAAGGGGAGAGAAAGGGGGGGGGAGAGAGAAGGGGGGGGGGAGAGAGAAGGGGGAGGGAGAGAGAAGGGGGAGGGAGAGAGAAGGGGGGGGAGAGAGAAGGGGGGGAGAAGAGAAGGGGGGAGAAGAGAAGGGGGGGAAGAGAAGGGGGGGAAGAGAAGGGGGGGAAGAGAAGGGGGGGAAGAGAAGGGGGGGAAGAGAAGGGGGGGAAGAGAAGGGGGGGGAAGAGAAGGGGGGGGAAGAGAGGGGGGGAAGAGAAGGGGGGGAAGAGAAGGGGAGGAAGAGAAGGGGGGGAGAGAAGGGGGGGGAGAGAAGGGGGGGGAGAGAAGGGGGGAGGAGGAGAAGGGGAAGGGGGGGAAGAGAGGAGGAGGGGAAGGGGGGGGAGAGGAGAAGGGGAAGGGGGAGAGGAGAAAGGGAAATGGGGGAGAGGAGAAAGGGAAATGGGGGAGAGGAGAAGGGGGGGGAGAAAGGAGAAGGGGGGGAGAAAGGAGAAGGGGGGGGAGAAAGGAGAAGGGGGGGAGAAAGGAGAAGGGGGGGGAGAAAGGAGAAGGGGGGGGAGAAAGGAGAAGGGGGGGGAGAAAGGAGAAGGGGGGGGAGAAAGGAGAAGGGGGGGAGAAAGGAGAAGGGGGGAGGAGAAAGGAGAAGGGGGTGGGAGAAAGGAGAAGGGGGGGGAGAAAGGAGAAGTGGGGGGAGAAAGGAGAAGGTGGGGAGGGAGGCTGAACAGGCCGGGCCGGGCCCAAGACTTCGGGCAGGGCCCGTCCCCAGCATCAGATTTACAGGTAGGTGGCTTTGGGTCTGTTCGGGTCCGGGGTCGGGAGCGCGGGTCGGGTCGGGTTCGGTCCTGGTAGGGAGCACAGGTCGGGTCGGGGAGGGAGGATGGAGGTCAGGTTGGTTCGGGGAGGGAGGGAGCACGCGTCGGTTCGTGTCGGGGGCGGGGGGAGGGAGGTCAGGCTGGATCGGATCCGGTCCGAGGGGGGTCGGGAGCGCGGGTCAGGTCGGGGTGGGGGGTGGTGGGAGGGAGGTTGGTTCGGTTCAGGTCGGAGGGGAGGGAGAGTGAGGTCAGGTCGGGTGGGGGGGGGAAAAGAGCGCGGGTCGGGTCGGGTCCGTTCCGGGGGAGGGGGAGTGGGAAGCGGGAGTCGGGTCGGTGTCGGGAGGAAGCAGGAGCTGGGCGTGGGAGGCAGCCTTACGCACGCAGCCCCAGTGAGGCCATTGGGCCAGGGCTAGGGAGCTGCGTGCTTCGGGCCCCTCCCACACAGTTTTTGGCGCCTGGAGCTACTGCACATGCGTGCCCACTGTCGCGCGCATGTGCAGAGGTCCCGGCACTGTTTTCAGCGCAGGGTCCTGGCTCCGTCCCCCCACAGCTCGTGCTGCGCCGCGCCCGGCTCAAGAGGACCAGCAGGGAGCTGGAGAATCTGGAAGTTTTTTTATAGGCGCTCTTTGTGGCGTGAAAAACGGGCGTCCAGGTCGGGGCTGCACAGTTCTAGGCGCGGCCCGAAACTTGGGCCCTATGGGCCCAAGTTTCAACTGGATTTGCTCCTATTTTTTTGGAGCAACTATTTTTTTTTGGAATACGCTAGAAATTGCAATTCTCCACATTTAGTTTGCTCCAGTTCTAGTGAGTTAGTTTAGTTTTGTTTCAGTTCAGGTTTTTTTTCCAAAAGGCGGTGTATCCAGCCACTTACGCCTGTTTTGCAAGTTTGAACTGCTAAAACTTACTCCAAACTAAATTAGAACGGAGTAAGTGTCCACTTTTGTACGCCAGGAAAACATTCCGTAGAGTTAAGAAATCAGCGCAGCTAGCCAGAGATGGAGGGGAGGTTGGGGGGGTTGCGGGGTGAAGAGAGAGCACTAAACACCTTCACTTTTAAAAATAAAGAACCATCATCAATAATAAATGATAAATCAATCAATAAATAATTTTTTTTTAAATCAATAAAAAATTAAAAGTTCCTACCTCACCTACTGCAGCACCTATCCGTTCAGGAGCACCGGGAGCCCTCCAGCAGCCCACGCAGCCCGTACACACAGGCAGCAAGCAGCGGCAGACCACTTGCCCAGGGATAGGATCGTGAGCGCGGCCGGGAGGGGAGGAGTGGGGGGTGTGGGGTGGCTGGGAGGAGGAGGGACAGAGAGGGTAGAGGAGGTGGTGGGAGGGAGAGGGGGGGAGGAAGAGGGAGGGAGAGGGGAGGAAGAGAGAGGGGGAGGGAGGGAGAGGGAGGGGGAGGGAGGGAGAGGGAGGGGGAGGGAGAGGAGGAGGGAGGGAGAGGGGGGGAGGGGGGAAAGTTAAACAGATGAGCCTGCACAGGTCCTATCTGACTCACATCTTGCCCCCAATCTCTTTGCTTTCCTGTTACCCCCGTCCCTCCGAACATCTCCGAGACAGTCCCAAGGAACACTCGATGGCCTCAGTCAGTGAGAGCAATCGACATCTTCCTTCTTGGTCACTTTTGCCAGCTCCTTTTCCCTTTCTTGTTTGCCGTCTCCAGGTCTGAGCTCAGGATCTGCTTCTCCTCCGCATAGTCGGTCACCCGCTCCAGGAGCCCATTTGGCCAGGGCTAGGGGCGGCGTGCTTCGGGCCCCTCCCACACAGCCTGCAGCACACGCACACAGAATCTGGGGGGCCAGGAGCTACTGCGCACGCGTGCAGACACCACTGCGCACGTGCGCACGTGCGCAGCTGCCGGCAATCTTTTAGGTGCAGGGCTGTAGCTCCGCCCCCCCGCTGTTACTGCTACGCTGTGCCGAGGCCACAGGAGGCCCCATGGAAGTCGAGAATAGCAAGGTAGGAATCAGGCGCGCTTTTTATTCCAGGAAATCGGCGAATCTCTCAGAGGTGCGCCGTTCTAATCCTCAACTGAAACTTGGGCCCTATATTGGTATTGTAAGTACAGATGCATTCTTCTATATATCTTCTGAAAATATCTGGTACAATTTCGGACAATCTAATGAAACACACGTCAACTTTGGAAAGCTGATTTTTGGAGTTCCTTAAAGCCTAGATTAGAAAGTTTGATGAAGCTCCTTATTGATTGAATAGTTCGCCACGATTCCACACAGTCCGGGTATAAAACATTGCAGGCTGGTTTGATCCTGCTTCAAGTGCAATCCAGGCTGAAATCAATGGCATCCAAACTAGATCAAAACAGGGGCAGAAAGTGAGGTAGGTTGCACTGTTTTTTCCAGCACAATTTGTCCAAAATAGCGCAAATGATCTTGGAATTTCAAGAGCAAATTACATTCAGCACTAGTTTAAAAAAACATTGCATTAGAAGCAGGCCCCGCCCTCAAACCTGGCCACGCCCCGAGGTTGACTTAATCATCACGGTGAGTTTCTGCTAATTGTGCCAATTTGCGGGCCTTCAAGGAGGCTCTTAAAATTAAGCTGGCATTTATCTTTTCATCGCAAGGCATGTTTTAAAAGCTTTTAGATACTATTTTTTAAAAATTTACTAAGAACTGACATTGTAACTAATAAATGGTTCTGTACAGTTTTGAACGTCATTTTCAGTTATTTTAAATCGGGTTACTCAGGTGGTGGACTCGACACTGATGAAAAATGCTAAACGTATTTTCAGCTGTATTTAAAAAGCTGCAACAGGTTACCACTCTTAAATATATCAAGGAACTTTTTTTAATGCAAATTTTTTTTTTTTAAAACAAAGAATTATGTTCTAAAAAGCTGCCCAATTGTGCTGGCTCATGGCACATTTTAGGTCTGGTGATATGCAAATCAGTTTGAGTGGAAACTTGAAGGGGGAAAAATAAAAATCTTCTCAAAACTAGCACTATTTGAGTGTAATTTGTGCCTGGATCACCAATGGCATCCAAAGTAGAATCCGAGAATTTGAACCCAGATAGTTGTGTCTCAGTTATCTACAAGGGATTGTTATAAATCAGGGGCTCAAAATGTATAAAACTGTCGCGAAGGATACTGTGTTTAAATCGCTATGTTAGAACTGGAGCCAAAGTGTTTCCTCAGACTGGTATTAGATAATTAGAAATACTAATGTTTTAGTTCCCTGCTGAGATGTTATAGCATTCTGCACTATGACAACCATTATCTGTTGTTTTCAAGTTAAGACTTAAATTTTTTTTATGAAGCCTTAAAACGTGTTATAGAATGACTTAGAATGGATGGAAATTGGAGGAATTAACGTAAACAATTTGCTACGTCATAAAGGAGGTAACATTCTGGAGCAAGCCGTTTTCTGGTTTGGGCCTCATGAGATCAAAGGGAGGATAGGGACGAAAGAGATAAGGCACAAATTTCAGAGGAAGAAACCCTGCGAAAGTATACACAGAAAAGAAATATGGACAAGAACATGAGATATCTTTAGGGTGGGCTTTGACACGAGAATCGAGACGAAGAACTAGAAGCCCCATTGGGTAGAGTTTTTAGGGGAACCTCTATCGGTTAAAAGGTCTTCTCAATATCCCATTTCAGGCTCACCCCTAAAAAGAGAATAAAAGTAACCTCCTCAAGGCTGTCCTCACAAACAGTGAGAGAGGAGAGCAAAACAGAAGTTGGGCTGGTCGAACACTCTTCAAGAGTGACCCCATGCTTTACCAAAGGAAGTTCTAAACGAAGAGAAAGAGGCTGCAAGCCAGAGAACTGCTCACATACGCCAGTCATTTGCCTGATCAGGATTGGTATCAGTTACTTGTCACGATCATATGTTTTTGCTGTATAACTATTATTAAAGTGACCAGAGATAGCCTTAACAGGACTATCAAAGTACCTTCAGAGATAGAGCTATTGCAGAATCGATATACCAATGTGTGTGGTGCCAGCTAGGGAGCAGAAACTGTTGAAGTAATACCAATAATTGCTATGTATCCTAGATCAAACAACTAGGAGCTTTGGATAGAACACCCAAGGAGTCAATGTAAAGGGTCAGCAAGCTAATCTCATCCCTCCCTTTTCCTAGATCATGAAATTATACTCATTTTTGTCTTGAGCAATTTTTGCATTATCTCTCAGCCTTTTTCAAAAACAGATGAAATTCCTCCATTCAAAGCTTTTAACCTATTCTGATAAAATGCCATGCAACAGATTCCCTGAGAAGATTAAGGCCCATGGAAGTTAAGGTAAAATAGATAGAAGGATAACTGAATGATAGACAGCAGAGAGTAGAAGTGAATGGATAATTTTTAAGAGTTGCAAGAGGGACTGAACCTCTCTTGTTCTTCATGGGGCTGTTAGCCACAGTGGCAAAGAAATCTGCTCGAGACAGTATAATATTCGATGATTTTCAGCCAATCCAATGTCTCAAGATTACCTATGTTCTACATAAAGATTTATTTTCAGTGAGCCTGCCACTCATCCTGGGTCCAGCATTGGGAGCTTGCCAAAGTGGGAGGGCAGGAAATGGTTTGCACATGCACCCCTTAATCAGTGCTAGAAAAATTGAGGGAATGTGGTTGCTTAAAGATCATTCTTTTATCTTTCAAACAGTTGTAAAATATAAATATATGATCAGTTAAAAAATTATCGTACTACACTTGCAGCAGGTCTTCTCTTCCCCTCCCATTCCCATAGACAGTTATCTCTCCCTCCATCAGGTTCGATGACTGTGGAAACACTGGCAAACCAAGCCCTTTGTGAGAGAAACGGTAGGAAAGTTAATTCCAATCTGTTAAAAAAATTGTTTTGAGAATTCATATTTTATTGGCTTATTTGTTGTAATGCGAGTATTTGCTTAGAATTTTCATAATGCTAGTAATTTGAGTGTATGCTGAAATCCTGAAAATTCATAATTTCATTTCATTATTGAATACAAAGTTAAAAAAAAATGATGTAGCTTTGGTCAATACCTTGCAACTGCAGAGAAACCTGTAAATTAGGGATACCCAAGGGACTTGCATCAGGTGTCCTTCATTTGGAGGTGATCCCATTTTCAAAAATGGTCATCTTATGTATAGTAAACCGGATGAGCCAAATATTCCAGGATTGGCTGAAACCTCTTGCAGCATTCCTTCTTTTTATTTCACCCTCACCTGGGATCTTGACCAATTCTGGAGCTCTAGCCAGCTGAATGTGATTTCAGTTTATTTCCTGTTTGTTTCGTTTTCTAGTTTGCCATGTCATGATCCTTTTCCATTGAGGGAGGAATGTCCTGATCCTGGGACCTGCATAGTTGGCAGTCTGTACAGGGTGAGGTGAGTCCAGGAGGGCCAGAGTGCTTGGCAGATACCAGCCAAATTGGGGGGGGGGGGGATTTATGTCCTACAGACCCCTGGCCCTTCCTCCCTCGGTGTGCTGCAGCTGTTTTAAGTGCTGAGGGATGGGTAGTGGCCTTTAGTAGCTAATCAGTACCTGACGTACTGGAGGAGTAGGGTTGCCAACTCTGGTCGGAGGCATTCCTAGAGGTTTGATCACGTGATATTCTGACCACATGATATCCGATCACGTGATGATCAGTTGGGTCCCCTGTAGTTGAGAATTTTTATTTGTGGTTTCGCACCAGCAGCTGTTGTGAGAGATGTTCCAAGAACCAGGAGGCCCACCAAGAGTGGGAGATGAGGTGAAACCGAGGACAGGGAAAAGGAGAAACCATTCCCTCCATCTCTTCCCCACCACCCCCCCCAAGTCTCCCTCTCCCAAAACTCTTGCGCATCCAGCGATTTGAGGCCAGCCGCCACCCACTCCTCCACGATTTCAGAGATACCCTCCTGCGATTTAAGGGCCTCCAATTCCTGACTCCTTTCCCCCGACTGGCAGTTCCCAGCTTTTGTGTAATGAAGATCTCTTTACCTAGCATCCATAGTGGCAGAGAAACCCCTCTATCCCTGTGATAGAGCTGTGCAAGCATTCAATCCGAGAAATAGAGGGGTTTCTCTGCAGCTATGCATGCTGGGTAAAAATAACTCCATTACACAAAAGCTGTTTTTTTGACCCGCTGCCGCCTCGCACTTATCTACGTGTCTGCGGTTATAAATTGTAACCGACTTGGTACTTTGAAGGCTGTCCGTAGTTCATAATGTACGAGGGTCTGTAGTTTCAAGGGGCAGTTTGTAAGTGTCCGTCTTTTGTAGGTGTCCTTTGTGCAGGTTTCACTGTATTTGAATCCAATTTAAGTAGTACACCAGCCAGCATTTTGGTATTAGTCAGAATCCCTTCACTAAGGCACAGACAACCAAACACTAGAGATTTTCTTTCTCCAGTGCTGGATGGCAGCCAGGTTACTTTGTCACTGAAAAGCATTGTATATTTGAGATGAGAATTGCAAAGAGCTCCAACTGTTTCTCATTGATCCTTTTTAAGTCCATATGGAATGTAACTCATTCACTGCTCTGAACTATTCTCTTGCAAAGTGATTATAATGCCTTGCGCTCTGTCTAACCTGAGAGATTCTGGAGTATGAAATGCAGACTTGACTCTACGATTTCATTATTATTGTGTAGGAAATCAAGCAATCCCAACCTTTCTTCAACAATCTATTTCTAGCATTTCAAACATTCACAGGACACTTGGAGTCTTTGCAACCTTTCGCAAGTTATCGTAAGACAATGTAGACACTATTACTGGGGGCCCACTTTAATTGCAAGATGTACAACTTTTACATATGTTTACTAGCACGGCTGTTGAAGAGGACAATAATGTATTGCCGGAATAACTCGACCAAAGAACTTACTACTGAAAATAATAGGCTGTACTTTGATAATGGCAGATCAAGTCTATTATCAAGATTGAAATGCACAAATACCAATGAAAACATAAAAAAATGTACAAGAACTACAGTTCTTAAAGGGATAGTGACTTGTGATTTCACATTTGGGTGACAACCTATTCATTCATGTGAAACATCAAAGTATTATCAAGAATTACGTATTCACAGCAGTAAGACTCATGAACATTTATTTTGTAATAGCTAGGCTCAAAATTAGAGGGAATTAAAGCTCTCGGTCAAATCATAAGTAAAAAAAATACAATAATATTGATTGACCGCAAACAAATTTAATGTTAGCCCTGTTTCCACTTTCTACGGGTATCCTATTAAAGACTTTATTGGAGTCAAATCTGTAGCCATTGCCTTCCAAAAATGTCTAACTTGAAGACTGGTAGCATTTAAATAGATTAATAAAATTAATTCATATAAAGTTATTTAAAAAAGGACAAAATCATGAAAAGATTATACAGGTATATAGTAATGCTTCCCAATTGTTGCTCAACTGGAACAACAAAAGGTAAATAATTTCAATCTTTTTTTTTAAGGACTGAATATTTTGAAGGCAAAATCTGTAAATTGAAACAGAACATCTGCAAATCAAATTACCTTGTACATTGTTGAGCAACAATTTAAGATTCTGACATTTTGCAGGATGGCATATCAGACATTAAAAAAAACGCTTTACAAAAACAAGAGCAGCTTCTCTCAGGCCTTTCAGGATAAACATTTCTCAGATAGCATATATATCCAACACGTAAAGCAAGACCAAGAGCAAAAGTGGCCTCATTTCTTTCATATAATCAATGTCAACTCTGAAGGCACCAATTATAGATTCCTTATTTGTAAACAACTATATTGACGCAAAACATACTTATTCATATACTGACAAGGAAAAGATCATTCCAATTAATCATAATGTAATCAAATTCAAATAACTGTGATAATACCTGGTACTTGTAAGCTTTTCAATCTGAAGTAGTCAGCTACATGTATTTGTTAAACAATATAAATTATCGGCTCAAGACAGATGTGCGGCTCTATTCAGTTGAAACAATACCACATGTCTCGAATGTATCACTAAAAATTCATTTTATGCTTCTCCATTGTTAAAACTAATAAAATCTCATAACACATAAAACACTCTCCACAGTGGCCTATAAAATCATTATTTAAAGATTATCTATTAAATGCAGGCTGTCATAATCACATCCTCCACCCACAATGCCAACTGAATAAAGAGCTTGTTATGAGATGACAATTCAAGGTCAGAGGTTAAATTCATTTTTTCTGAAAAACAGTAGGTCTAATAATGTCTTTGCTTTACAGAGCATTACAAAGATTTATGAGAACTGGAGATAAAGGGTTGACAAGGTAAGGGAATCGGATTTTTTGAAAGTGTCTTATAATTACCTTTAAATTATGTTAACATAGTGTATGTTGTATTGTGGCATCTGCTTCCAATCTTGCTGTTTTGTATCATGGCCTCGATATCCCAGAATTTTGAAGCTTCAAACTTATTTTTACATGTAGTTTTGTCATAACTATGGCTCCCAGTATTTTGCAGCACTTCAAGGACACTTTACACTGCATACTCAAGCAAATTCAGTAGCAATAAAATATTGATTTTGCAGTAGAATTATTCAGTTCGGGGATGTGTAATGTTTGTTATAGTGAGGTAATATTCAGTGTACTGAAAAATGGTTCCAATATATTTTCTGAGGAGAATGTCATATTCCCTGAACCACCTCAAAATAAATTTCATATCTGCAACACCCATCCCACTTCAATAATTAATCCCAGGCATCGATTTAAACCTGCAAAATATTTCTTTATTGATCCCATTCGTCCCTCTATTTGGATCTAGTTACGACAAATGACAATTAAGTGGGCTTAAAACAAGGTCTGCAAGATGCATGTTAAAGAAACTTAAGCCGAAAGTAATACAACATGTCTGCTTCAGGTGTATTTAGTCTCTATTTCAGGAATATTTTGTGCTTATTTGGCCAAGAATTATAATTTCAAAATATTCCAAAATGAGTTTAGAGAACCCAAGATGTCACCATCATAGTCAGTCCCTTGAAACGAGGATGACTTGATTCCATGCCGAAAAGGGATGAGCTCACAGGTGTTTCAATGAAGGACCTAATATTCTGGATCCCAAGCTACAGCTTGAAGGGTGGAAGATGCCTGTGCGTGGATTTTTTTAACATGTGGTGGCCGTTGCACCAGCCACCACACGAGCTTGACAGAGCTAGGTCTTGGTCCAGTGGCAAGGATTAACCAGGACGACTGGAGACCAGTTCTGCTGCTTGGACCTAGTGCGCGCACATATCGCAGTGTGGGCTGGCCCGTGCTGCCCCTGGGACCTCGCCTCTTCTGGGCCCCGAACTCTCGCCTCTCCTGGGCCCCGATCACATCCCTCTCCGAACTCTTGCCGCTCCTTCGCCCCAACCTCACCACTCCTGCTGTACCTGTCCGCACTGCAGTCAGCCGTCGCCCTCCTGCAGCAGCGTGCGCTGATCCCTGCAGTGGTATGTCGCAGCATGCTGCTTCCTCTAATGGTCCCAGCTTGCTGATGGTCTTGATGTATCTAAGTGCTGAGTACCCTATCTTTGGCAAGTGATAATGACAGCAAAGGCCCTGTCCATTGATTTAATCTTTTAATCTCTTTATTATCAGTTGAATTGTCTGAAATCATCTCTCATGTTCCCGGCTTATTCAATACCTATACACAAAAACAGGTAGTAATTACAGAAACATATTTAACCTCTTTTTCAGTCAGATATTATAAATTATTTTTATTTCATTGTTAATGACATAGTCCCTTCCAATGTTAGATTTCTCACATGTGGAATCCATGGTAGTATCGCAGGGATTTGAAAACTTTTATATAGTCTTATCACCTATATAATGTAAAATGATCACAAAGAAAATTAATTAGAAAGGGTTTTACTACACAATGCTGCATTGTTGGAGGTGGTATCTTTTGTATGATGCATTAAACTGAGGCCCTGGTTGCAAAGATCCCATGGTGCTTTTTTGAAGAAGTGCAATTCTCCCAGCATCCTGACCAACATTTATTGCTCTGCTAATTTCCTCAAAACTGATTAACTAGTCATTGAAATCTGTGCAGCCTGCGAGACATTGCTCTGTGTAAATTGCCTGCTGCAGTTAACTACAAAAACAATAGCAACTATTCATCAAAAAATAATTAATTAGCTGTGAAGTGCTTTTGAACAGGATGTTCTGAGGATGTAAAAGGTGCAATATAAATGTAGGTCTTCCTTCTTTCTCTAATGGCCAAAGCATCTGGGTCTCTAAACTCATCCTAAATGTTGAAAATGTGTCATTTGATCTAAGAAAAGAATTGAGTTATTCACTTTGAATCTGCTGACTGAACACCATCCCAGTGTTTGAAATATTATAGATGATGGGACAGTCTGAGGTAATTATAGGAGATGCACATTTTGATTCTCTTTGTTGCTGATAAAATATCAAAACATACTGGGGTATATTTTGGGAAGTATGCACCAAGTTCACCAGTTCAGTGCTGAATCACTTCTGTTGATTATTTTTTTTTTACATTTGAGGAGGTATAGATTTGTATGCCTGTTTATCTAGAATGAATAATAAACCTATTCTATAGCTTTTGCCAAAGCTAGAGATATTCTGATAGAGTATTTCTTCTACCAATTTCCAAAGTCTAGGAGAACACGAGGGGGCTTGCGACATTATCCAGTATGCCAAATATAGTGACTGGAATTTCTGTTGACTCGAGGTTCGCTACATTACCCAGATATTGGGCATATAGAGACACAATTCAGTTTGCAGGGAGTGAGCGCCCATTGTGGAAGTGGTCTTCGGTGCGGAGCGTGAGGAAAATATCTGAATAAAATCCTAAAAACGCATCATATATGCATTAAGTGAAGGAGGAAGAAATAGTGCAGCATGTAATCAGACTAAACTGAGTCTCGGAAAAGGTGAGGTGCAGGAAACACCAGAGAAAGTGAAAGTTGTATGAGAGAAGCCAAGAAACACAGTTGATCTACCAGAGGACTACCTTAATCATAAAGAATTTTCATATGCTGCATAGATCAGTCCTTTGTGGCAATTCAGAATGCATTTACTTTCGATTAAATGACAACAATTGTGTAGTTTTGTCCAATGTTCTTGTGGCAACAGTCACTTTAAAATTCAGCCTTTGTGCAAAGCGAGTTTAATAGCCAACAAAGTTTCTCTTGATACAATGGTGAAATGTTTGTTGTTTGTTTGGTGTCCAGCTTGGGAGAGAATTTAACACCCAATTTTCTAACAGATACATATTCAAAATCACAATCAATCAATAAGGATGATATAATTCTTTTCTAGGATAGAAAAGAGACAAATCTTTTGAATCTGGGTAGTCAAAAGTTCTATTCCTTGAAGAAGCCAGAGAGGTAGTTGAAAGTGCCAATAAAGGCGGCAGTTGGGATTGAGACGATCCTATGAGAAATGCAGTAAGTTGGGGAATCTCATAAGAGGCCATTTGAAAAGCTCAGAAGAGGCAGCCTTATATTCCTGAAAGATAAAGAAGAAACACCGGCCCTGAAATTCCTTCGGACGAATGTCTCCGACCTAGGAATTTTTAGCGAAAGTACTTGGTGTTCCTGGAAGCGCCTTAGATTCCGGTCAGAGGCCTTCTCTTCCAGCGCATAGGAGCGCATCCACGTCTTCCAGGCACACACAGAGATGCTGGAGTCACTTGGGGCTGGACAACTAATCACAGTACAGTATTCTCATTGATAGCAATGGGAACTCCGTAACTCCGAATTCTCATTGCTATCGATGAGAAAAAACACCCAAAAACAAACAAAAAAAAACACCTCACAATTCCAAAACCAACTGAAATTAAAGTTAATCAAATGTTTCATTAAAAAAATTTTGGGGGGATTTCTCTTTTATGTCTTTCAATAGGGTTCAAGATAAACTTACCTTCATGGATAGGGCCACTACTCTTTTTAAAAAAAAAAAGTGTGTTTACATTTTATTTTTGTGTGTTTTAAAATTCTTACGCCGGCGCTTGCTTTTACCAGGCGTAAAAGTTTGAAGGCCATTCGCTGGGCAAGAAATGAGCAAATAGCCCAATCTCACCCGCACGAATGTCCTTGCTGCAGGGATGTGTTGGATCTGTCAAGAGAAATCTTGACAGATCGAAAAAGCTGCTTTTCAGCGCATGTGCATTGTGCGCCAAAAACCGGCTTTCGCGAGGCCTTGCTGGGCCCGTACGTATTCCGGAATTTTAGCCCCACTGTGTGTATTTAAATGTTACCTACAAAAGATTAGATTACAGTTCCGAGTTGTGATTTAAAAAAATATATTTAGCCTACTCGAGGAGTTAAGTAAAAGATTGTCTGCTGTATTATTCACTTGTTCATTGCTTGTTTAATATTTAAACTTAAGGACAAGGTGTGATGTGATGATCCATCACGTTCAAAGACTGTGATCTTAAGGCAACTGATAGTCCAGTGTCTAAAAAGGATTACCAAATGAGGTTTGCTATTCATTTATCCAGGCATGCTAACAAAATATTTAAGGAGTTTGAGAGATCTAAAACATTATGCAAAATAATTTAGGAAAATGCTTTATTTAAGGTAACATTAGAAATTAAAATATCTCCTTAGCATTAAGAGTTAAAACATTGGAGGCACTGTGTGCAAAATGGTACTGAAGGATCTAAAGACTTTATTCAGCCAGAGTAAACAAGATTGGCCAAAACCCCCATAAAAAAAAAATAGGATAAATTATTTGTCTCTAATCTTATCTACTAGAGTTCTATCATCCATCTTTTTGTCTTAAAGATCAGACAAGGTTGAGTTGGAAATGCTGACTCAACCCGTATGGGGTTAAAGTGTGCTGCGTCATCGCCCCAACCCCGCTTCTCAATCTTCCTCGCTGCCATGCTCCACCTCACAGTCGACAAGTTCCCCGCTGGAGTGGAACTAAACTACAGAACCAGTGGGAACCTGTTCAACTTTCGCCGTCTCCAGGCCAGGTCCAAGACCACTCCAACCTCTGTCGTCGAGCTACAGTAGGCAGATGACGCCTGCGTCTGTGCAAACACAGGAGGCTGAACTCCAGGACATAGTCAATGTATTTACTGAGGCGTATGAAAGCATGGGCCTTACTCTAAAAATCAGTAAAACAAAAGTCCTCCACCAGCCTGACTCGTCGCACCAGACATCAAGATCCACGGTGTGGCCCTGGACAACGTGGACCACGTCCCTTATCTTGAGAGCCTCCCATCAACAAGAGCAGGCATTGACGACGAGATCCAACGCCACCTCCAGTGCGGCAGTGCAGCTTTCGGCTGCATGAGGAAAAGAGTGTTTGAAGACCAGGCCCTCAAAACCGTCACCAAGCTCATGGTCCTCCTGTATGGCTGAGAGATGTGGACCATGTACAGTAGGACACCTCAAGTCGCTTGAGAAATACCACCAATGATGTCTCTGCAAGATCCTACGAATCCCCTGGGAGGACAAACGCACCAACATTAGCGTCCTCGTCCAGGCCAACATCCCCAGCATTGAAGCACTGACCACACTTGATCAGCTCCGCTGGGCGGGCCACAGTTCGCATGCCAGACACGAGACTCCCAAAGCAAGCGCTCTACTTGGAACTTTTCCACGGCAAACGAGCCAAAGGTGGGCAGAGGAAACGTTACAAGGACACCCTCAAAGCCTCCCTGATAAAGTGCAACATCCCTATTGACACCTGGGAGTCCCTGGCCAAAGACCACCCTAAATGGAGGAAGTGCATTCGGGAGGGCGCTGAGTTCCTCGAGTCTCGTCACCGAGAGCATGCAGAAATCAAGCGCAGACAGCGGAAGGAGTGTGCGGCAAACCAGACTCCCCTCCCACCTGTGACAGAGACTGTGGTTCTCGTATTGGACTGTACAGCCACCTAAGAACTCATGCTAAGAGTGGAAGCAAGTCTTCCTCGATTCCGAGGGACTGCCGATGATGATGGTAAAGTGTGCCAATTAGACATAAATGTTACTGTTTTTTTTGGTGGAAAATGATAGTTGTTTTTCCTCAGAGCCTTCTAAATATTCACCGTAATCATATTGCAAGTTAATGACTTCTGGTTTAAAAAAGAGGAACAGAAATAGAGATTGATTCTGAACCTAATTTTAGACTGTCTTTCAGCAGAATAGGAAAATAAGGTAGAGTTCTAGAATGTTGATCAGTATACTACATTTTTATTTAGATTAATAAGAGTAAAGTACCACTTTGCTATAAGATGTGTGTTTTTTATTTTCCCTTTGGTTGATGATTGTCAAACTAAATATCTAGTAATTTAGAAGAGCATTAGCAGTTGTATCATGTGGACAACTAATGCAGTAAGAAGTTGGTGATATAAATACCTAAAGCAAAGGAAAATAAGTTAATTACAGCAATCATAAAAGGTGTTGAGATTAATTTCTAAGGAGAATGATACCCAGCTAGTGGAAAAAAAGTTATCCACAAAATAACAAGAGGTTACAAGTTCAGCAACTGTGCCAGTTGGTTTGAAATAAAGATTGAACAGGAAATAATTATCCAGCTTACTGAAGCAGGACACGTTTTCCTTGCTGAATTGGAAAAAGAGACACCATAGTGTCTCAAATCAGTTCCAAACAGACAAACCTCTTGACTATGAGGTCTCAGATTCTTACACATCTTCAAATGGATATCGAGAGCTATCATTATTTGTACAAAAATATTTTCGAGTCAGAAAAGGATGAAAACATAGCTGCAGCACAGGCCAATCCTACCCATTTGAGAACAATTCACAAAAACAATGCTTAATGTATACACTCACCTGTGAGATGAAACATACTGTAACAAGACTGTACCATAATATAAAATGAGCTTTTCCACAAATGCTGCATGATCAAACTGCTCATTTATTTTAATTTATTCACACAGAAGGTCAATTATCCAAATGATTGTAATTCAGATTGCACATGGCCTTGCAACCAATGAGCCATTTGAAGGGCATCTGTTCCATCTTTAGGTGGCACATGTTACATTCATCCCCTCTTACCCCATCCCGACTGCACTGCGAAATAGAATTAGGCAGAAAATACTCCCGATATTTAATTTTCTTTTGGCGAACACATCTTAAAAGAAAAGGCTTCATTAAAAGAAATAAAATACTTGCAATCATATTTGTTTTCTCTTTCAATGAAGAGGGTAGCCCCAAACTGAAGACTGTAACGAGAATACCACCTTCAGAACATTATCCCTTCCAATGCTGCCATTCTTTACATTTTAAAGCCAAGTAAACTTGGACAGTGTTATTTGGAAAGTGATAATCAGCACAGTCCAAAATCATAAGAACATAAGAATTAGGAACAGGAGTAGGCCATCTAGCACCTCGAGCCTGCTCCGCCATTCAACAAGATCATGGCTGATCTGGCCGTGGACTCAGCTCCACTTACCCGCCTGCTCCCCGTAACCCTTAATTCCCTTATTGGTTAAAAATCTATCTATCTGTGACTTGAATACATTCAATGAGCTAGCCTCAACTGCTTCCTTGGGCAGAGAATTCCACAGATTCACAACCCTCTGGGGGAAGAAATTCCTTCTCAACTCGATTTTAAATTGGCTCCCCTGTATTTTGAGGCTGTGCCCCCTAGTTCTAGTTTCCCCAACCAGTGGAAACAACCTCTCTGCCTCTATCTTATCGATCCCTTTCATTATTTTTAAATGTTTCGAAAAGATCACCCCTCATCCTTCTGAACTCCAACGAATAAAGACCCAGTCTACTCAATCTATCATCATAAGGTAACCCCCCTCATCTCCGGAATCAGCCTAGTATATCCTTCCTTAAGTAAGGTAACCAAAACGGCACGCAGTACTCCAGGTGCGGCCTCACCAATACCTTGTACAGTTGCAGCAGGACCTCTCTGCTTTTGTACTCCATCCCTCTCGCAATGAAGGCCAACATTCCATTCGCCTTCCTGATTACCTGCTGCACCTGCAAACTAACATTTTGGGATTCATGCTAAAGGACCTCCAGGTCCCTCTGCACCGCAGCATGTTGTAATTTCTCCCCATTCAAATAATATTTCCTTTTACTGTTTTTTTTCCCCAAGGTGGATGACCTCACATTTTCCAACATTGTATTCCATCTGCCAAACCTTCGCCCATTCACTTAACCTATCTCAATCTCTTTGCAGCCTCTGTGTTCTCTACACAACCCGCTTTCCCACTAATCTTTGTGTCATCTGCAAATTTTGTTACACTACACTCTGTCCCCTCTTCCAAGTCATCTATGTATATTGTAAACAGTTGTGGTCCCAGCACCGATCCCTGTGGCACACCACTAACCACCAATTTCCAACCCGAAAAGGACCCATTTATCTTGACTCTCTGCTTTCTGTTCGCCAGCCAATTCTCTATCCATGCTAATACATTTCCTCTGACTCCGCGTACCTTTATCTTCTGCAGTAACCTTTTGTGTGGCACCTTATTGAATGCCTTTTGAAAATTTAAATACACCACATCCTTCAGTACACCTCTATCCACCATGCTCGTTATATCCTCAAAGAATTCCAGTAAATTAGTTAAACATGATTTCGCCTTCATGAATCCATGCTGCGTCTGCTTGATTGCACTATTCCTATCTAGATGTCCCGCTATTTCTTCCTTAATGATAGTTTCAAGCATTTTCCCCACTACACATGTTAAACTAACTGGCCTATAGTTACCTGCCTTTTGTCTGCCCTCTTTTTTAAACAGAGGCGTTACATTAGCTGCTTTCCAATCCGCTGGTACCTCCCCAGAGTCCAGAGAATTTTGGTAGATTATAACAAATGCATCTGCTATAACTTCCGCCATCTCTTCTAATACCCTGGGATGCATTTCATCAGGACCAGGGGACTTGTCTACCTGGAGTCCCATTAGCCTGTCCAGCACTACCCCCCTAGTGATAGTGATTGTCTCAAAGTCCTCCTTTCCCACATTCCTGTGACCAGCAATTTTTGGTATGGTTTTTGTGTCTTCCACTGTGAAAACCGAAGCAAAATAATTGTTTAAGGTCTCAGCCATTTCCACATTTCCCATTATTAAATCCCCCTTCTCATCTTCTAAGGGACCAACATTTACTTTAGTCACTCTTTTCCGTTTTATATATCGGTAAAAGCTTTTACTATCCGTTTTTATGTTTTGCGCAAGTTTACTTTCGTAATCTATCTTTCCTTTCTTTATTGCTTTCTTAGTCATTCTTTGCTGTTGTTTAAAATTTTCCCACTCTTCTATTTTCCCACTAACCTTGGCCACCTTATACGCATTGGTTTTTAATTTGATACTCTCCTTTATTTCCTTGGTTATCCACGGCTGGTTATCCCTTCTCTTACCGCCCTTCTTTTTCACTGGAATATATTTTTGTTGAGCACTATGAAAGAGCTCCTTAAAAGTCCTCCACTATTCCTCAATTGTGCCACCGTTTAGTCTGTATTTCCAGTCTACCTTAGCCAACTCTGCCCTCATCCCACTGTAGTTCCCCCTTGTTTAAGCATAGTACGCTCGTTTGAGACACTACTTCCTCACCCTCTATCTGTATTACAAATTCAACCATACTGTGATTACTCATTCCGAGAGGATCTTTTACTGGGAGATCGTTTATTATTCCTGTCTCATTACACAGGACCAGATCTAAGATAGCTTGCTCCCTTGCAGGTTCTGTAACATACTGTTCGAAGAAACAATCCCGTATGCATTCTATGAATTCCTCCTCAAGGCTACCCTGTGCGATTTGATTTGACCAATCGATATGTAGGTTAAAATTCCCCCATGATTACTGCCGTTCCTTTTTCACATGTCTCCATTATTCCCTTGATTATTGCCCGCCCCACCGTGAAGTTATTATTTGGGGGCCGATAAACTACGCCCACGAATGACTTTTTCCCCTTACTATCTCTAATCTCCACCCACAATGATTCAACATTTTGTTCATTTGAGCCAATATCGTCTCTCACAACTGCCCTGATATCATCTTTTATAAACAGAGATACCCCACCTCCTTTCCCGTCTTGTCTATCTTTCCGAATTGTCAGATACCCCTGTATGTTTAATTCCCAGTCTTGGCCACCCTGCAACCATGTTTCTGTAATGGCCACCAAATCATACCCATTTGTAATGATTTGTGCCATCAACTTATTTACTTTATTTCGAATGCTGCGTGCGTTTAGGTAGAGTGTTTTAATACTAGTTTTTAAACCATGATTTTTAGTTTTGACCCCTCCTGCAGCCCCTTTATATTCATACATATTGTCCCTTCCTATCACCTCGTGGTTTAAACTTACCCCAGTGCTACTCTGCTCTGTTGCCTCCTGCTTTTTGCATTCTTTCTTGGGGTCCTGTTCATCTGAGCTCTCACCCACTCTAACTAGCTCAGAGCCCTCTCCTGGGTTCCGAATACTCCTTGCATTGAGGCACCGAATTTTCATGCTTGCCTTTTATTACACTTTGACCCTTTAAAATTTTGCTGCAAAGTGGCCCTTTTTGTTTTTTGCCTTGGGTTTCTCTGCCCTCCACTTTTACTCATCTCCTTTCTGTCTTTTGCTTTTGTCTCCATTTTGTTTCCCTCTGTCTCCCTGCATTGGTTCCCATCCCCCTGCCATATTAGTTTAACTCCTCTCCAACAGCACTAGCAAACACTCCCCCTAGGACATTGGTTCCGGTCCTTCCCAGGCGCAGACCGTCCGGTTTGTACTGGTCCCACCTCCCCCAGAACAGGTTCCAATGCCCCAGGAATTTGAATCCCTCCCTGCTGCACCACTGCTCAAGCCACTTATTCATCTGAGCTATCCTGCGATTCCTACTCTGACTAGCATGTGGCACTGGTAGCAATCCCGAGATTACTAATTTTGAGGTCCGACATTTTAATTTAGCTCCTAGCTCCTTAAATTCATCTCGTAGGACCTCATCCCTTTTTTACCTATATTGTTGGTACCAATGTGCACCACGACAACTGGCTGTTCACTCTCCCTTTTCAGAATGTCCTGCACCCGCTCCGAGACATCCTTGACCCTTGCACCAGGGAGGCAACATACCATCCTGGAGTCTCGGTTGCGGCCGCAGAAACGCCTATCAATTCCCCTGACCATTGAATCCCCTATCACTATCGCTCTCCCACTCTTTTTCCTGCCCTCCTGTGCAGCAGAGCCAGCTACGGTGCCTTGAACTTGGCTGCTGTGGCCCTCCCCGATGAGTCATCCCCCTCAACAGTCCTCAAAGCGGTGTACCTGTTTTGCAGGGGGATGACTGCAGGGGACCCCTGCACTACCTTCCTTGCACTGCTCTTCCTGCTTGTCTTCCATTCCCTAGCTGGCTGTGGACCCTTCACCTGCGGTAAGACCAACTCGCAACACGTGCTACTCACGTCATTCTCAGCATCGTGGATGCTCCAGAGTAAATCCACCCTCAGCTCCAATTCCGCAACGCGGACCATCAGGAGCTGGAGGCGGATAAACTTCCCGCACACGTAGTCGTCAGGGACACCGGAAGTGTCCCTGAGTTCCCACATGGTGCAGGAGGAGCATATCACAAATCCAAATGCCACTACTACAAACAGATCAGCAATCCAGCCTTACCATCAACCATCTATAGGCAGTGAACAAATATATGTTTCGTCAGAAGATTTGTAAGGTCGAAGAATGCCATGTAAAAGGGCTGGTGTTGTTCCCTGCATTTTTCTTGCAGATGTCGCGCTGTAAAAATCATGTCCGTTGTGCCCCGTAGGGGACGAAATACGCACTGTAACTCCGGGAGTAGCTCATCAGCCACAGGGAGAAGACGGCTGAGGAGGACTTTAGCGACAACTTTCCCAGTGGCTGATAACAGGGAGATTCCACAATGCTGCATGATCAAACTGCTAATTTATTTTATTTTATAAAATAACA
This sequence comes from Pristiophorus japonicus, assembly GCF_044704955.1. Classification (NCBI taxonomy): domain Eukaryota; kingdom Metazoa; phylum Chordata; class Chondrichthyes; family Pristiophoridae; genus Pristiophorus; species Pristiophorus japonicus. The sequence continues at coordinate 17,609,031 of NC_091988.1, read as the reverse complement.
GAGACCAGGTCCTCATATCTGCCACCAAACTCATGGTCTACAGGGCTGCAGTAATACCCGCCCTCCTGTATGGCTGAGACACATGGACCATGTACAGTAGCCACCAAGTCGCTGGAGAAATACCACCAACGATGTCTCCGCAAGATCCTACAAATCCCCTGGGAGGACAGACGCACCAACGTTCGTGTCCTTGACTAGGCCAACATCCCCAGCATTGAAACACTGACCACGCTTGATCAGTTCCGCTGGGCAGGCCACATCGTTCGCATGCCAGACACTAGACTCCCAAAGTAAGCGCTCTACTCGGAACTTCTTCATGTCAAGCGAGCCAAAGGTGGGCAGAGGAAATGTTACAAGGACACTCTCGAAGCCTCCCTGATAAAGTGCAACATCCCCACTGACACCTGCGAGTCCCTGGCCAAGGAGGAAGTGCATCCGGGAGGCCGCTGAGCACCTCGAGTCTCATTTCCGAGAGCATGCAGAAATCAAGCGCAGGCAATGGAAAGAGTGTGCGGCAAACCTGTCCCACCCACCCCTTCCCTCAACGACTATCTGTCCCAGGAAAAAGAGTGGGAGAGCGATAGTGATAGGGGATTCGATTGTAAGGGGAATAGATAGGCGTTTCCGCGGCCGCAACCGAGACTCCAGGATGGTATGTTGCCTCCCTGGTGCAAGGGTCAAGGATGTCTCGGAGCGGGTGCAGGACATTCTGAAAAGGGAGGGTGAACAGCCAGTTGTCATGGTTCACTGTTCAGCCACCGAAGGACTCATTTTTAGAGTGGAAGCAAGTCTTCCTCAATTCCGAGGAACTGCCTATGATGATGATGATGATGATGGCGTCAGAAGCTAAAGACTGGCCAATGATCTCTGAAAACACAACAGCCCGGAATTTGCGGTCAGTGGCGAAGCAATGGTGTTTACCGCTGGCTCCAAAGAAAGCTTTGCACAAAGGTCTCGCGATCTCTATGTTGAGAATTTTGGGGTTTCCAACATTCAGTTCAAATCAACAGAATATAGTGGGGATCCCCAGTGCGAGCTGCTGTGACATCAACAAGCTATTCAAAGCAGCCAATCAAAATGCAGAATTCTACGACAGCGAACAAGGAAGTAAACTCTTAAAATTCTAACTTTTTTAAAATGATAGAGAGCGCAAAACAAAGATTGGGGCTGTCAGCCTGGGGAAAAGGCAGACCTGATATAAAGATGACAATAACTTTAAAAAAAAATTATGGTTTTTCTTGAAGTTTCTTAAAATTTGTAATTTTTATTAAAATTACTAAATTTGATGCTGCACAAAATTTAAATGAGTTTTTCAGTGTTTAGCAGTGAATACGCTGTTAGAACCCCAGTTACACCTAATCCCTTTGGGTCTAACGTAGTGGGGAATTTAACAGCGTACTTACTGCGAAAGACCTCAAGTTTTCATCAGCTCCCTGAATTCAGAGAGTACACTGGTTGCCGGCTCAGTGGTTGGGGGGGGGGGGGGGGGGGGGGGAATGGGGGAAGGGGGGGATGGGGGAAGGGGGAGTATGCAGCGTAGGCTGTGTCAGAGCAGTGAATGACAGACAACAACTTCAGGATTTCCGCATGCGCTTGTGCATACGGCAAATCCCAAAGTTGCGGTCAGTTTCAAAGGCGGAGTGATGCCGAATGCTGCCATTTTACCGTCACCCAGACTGCAAATTTCAGGGCCATTATGACTCAAATTACATTGTTTAGATGTGTAAAGAGCCTTTTTGCCAAGTGAGTTGCGCTATCTTAATGAAAAGATTTTATGGATGCTTTTTATTGAGCCTGTGTTTATTTTTGTTGCACAGGCTCAAGGTTGCCAATCCAGAGAAATCACTAAGCTGAGATATGTCTTATCCTGTTTGGATTTGAAATCTAATTTGCTTTTGCACCATTGGACTATATCTTAGTGAAACCGAGTAGGTTTGTAGCATAATTTTTTGAAATATTAAAAGCACGATCAAATTAATTGAAACTTTTAGAAACTGCAGAGGTCTGTAATTTTAGCAGGCTCTTTGGAAATACTGACTTACCATTTCACAACTTATAATCAGGAAAAACTAAAAGTTGTTCAAATACCGTTAACAAATAAAGTATGCAAAATACATAATGTCAATCAGTGGTGCAGAAATTGCGGTCGGAGGCTTCCCGCGGACGGATGCCTGGACCTGAAACATTTCTACGGCCTTACCTGGTGGTCCAGGAGGTTGGGAGACTTGTGGTGCTGGGCCTCTACGGGAAGGCTTGCGTAGAGCCCCACGTATCCCAGGGGCGTAGGTGTTTCGCAAGCATCCTTGGGATCACGTGGGCAGGCCCAATCAAAGTAGGGGCATTCCCAACACAAACACTTGAAATAATTTTTTTTTTTTAAAAACATCACATATTTAAAATTAATCAAAATGGAATTTAATTATTTAAAACATTTTAATTGTTTCAAAAATAAATTTTGTATATTTTAAAGGGTTTAAAAATAAACTTGTCTTATTTCGTATGTTTTTAAATGTTTAAATTATTGAAAAAAAACATTTTTTGGGGGGGCCTGTTTTTAATCAGGCGTAAGAATTTCACAGGCATTCACTGGGCAGAAGTTGGGCAAATAGCCCAACTCGCCACCCGCGAATGTCCATTTCTGTTAGAATTGTAAGATTCGCACTGTGTGCCTAAACCCGGGACTTGCGGGGCTCCTACGGGCGCGTGCACACCTCGTACCTACCCGTAGAGGGCGCAAATTCAGCCCCAATGTATTGCTAATATATTTTTGCTACATTAAGGCATACATCACAGCACTGTAGGATTGCATAAATTGAACAGGCTTGATGGAGCAGAGGGTCTTTTCCTGTCCGCCATTGTTCATATATTTGTGTGTCCGTAATTATTTGGCCAATACAGTACTAAATCCAAATTTGACATTTTCAAGTAATTCCTAGAAAAATGTGCCCAGCTGGCCACGGAAATTAATAGTAATAAAGCTATTCATCATCCCTTCAAAATGTAGGTGCTGTCAAACTACATAATACTAACATTTTGTTTCTGTTTAGTCTAATTCCTTCATCTTTGAACATGAAAAAAATGGTAGAAGAATTGACTGTCATTACAAACATTCTAACAACAGCCTTAGTCTCAGCAGAAATAGACACAAAGTAGTTATCTCACAAGTTCACATTCACCATTATCTCCTATAGTTGCACATTACTACAAGTACTAACCCCCCCCAGAGCTATCAGTCACACTGATTAAATAGTGGAAAAAACGACGAGAATACATGATTTCCTGGTGTTGAGAGCAGCCATACCTCATTATGTTATTCATCATGATCTCTTTAACTTTATAACCATCTCACAGCTAATGTATTTCTGCTCTTTCGTGACTTTTGACATAATAAAGTCGTAGGATTGTCAGCTGAGTGGAAACCAGTTTTCTATGTATTTTTCCAATTTTATGTTCAGGTTGATGTGTGCTGTTTTTGAAAAATGTAAAAGTATTTCCTCCAAAAATATTGAATGTTGCATGATGGATGTCTGTAGATCTATCAATTATGCTAATTTTGTAAATGTGCTTCCACGGGCACTGGTCACCTGCCAGGATCTCATAGAAGTGACCATTATTCAAGTGGCACTGAGTATCTGCAGGGCAAATGACTAACCCAACTATGCCCTCACCCGACATCAGTGCACTCTCAGTACGAGCCATTGGACAGCATCATCATCATCGGAATCGAGGAAGACTTGCTTCCACTTTAAAAAAAATGAGTCCTTAGGTGGCTGAACAGTCCAATACGAGAGCCATAGTCCCTGTCACAGGTGGGACAGATAGTCATTGAGGGATAGGGTGGGTGGGACAGGTTTGCCGCACGCTCTTTCCGCTGCCTGCGCTTGATTTCTGCATGCTCTCGGCGATGAGACTCGAGGTGCTCAGCGCCCTCCCGGATGCACCTCCTCTACTTCGGGCGGTCTTTGGCCAGGGACTCCCAGGTGTCAGTGGGGATGTTGCACTTTATCAGGGAGGCTTTGAGGGTGTCCTTGTAACGTTTCCTCTGCCCACCTTTGGCTCGTTTGCCGTGAAGAAGTTCCGAGTAGAGCGGTTGCTTTGGGAGTTTCATGTCTGGCATGCGGACAATGTGGCCCGCCCAGTGGAGCTGATCAAGTGTGGTCAGTGCTTCAATGCTGGGGATGTTGGCCTGGTCGAGGACGCTAAAGTTGGTGCGTCTGCCCTCCCAGGGGATTTGGAGGATCTTGCGGAGACATCACTGGTGGTATTTCTCCAGTGACTTGAGGTGTCTACTGTACATGGTCTATGTCTCTGATCCATACAGGAGGGCGGGTATTACTACAGCCCTGTAGACCATGGGCTTGGACAGCATTCAAGAGTTGGAATCCTGGCTGATTTTTTCCTCCTTAGCCGATAGGGTGGAGGCCAATCATAGCACCCTTGCTGTTGTCAGAGCTAAGGTGAGTAAACTCAGTCGAGTCCAAGGAGGATTAACATTTAATTTTCATTTATCATTGAAGTTCAAGGAATTCCTCAATTTTATTTTTTGATGTAATTTAGCAGTGGGGGAATTATATGTTGGCGCAGCTCTAAATTTTGCGATTGTAAAATATTGCTCCCCAAACAAGATGGGGCAATTTTAATTCTCTCTGTCCAGTGGCAATGGGACAGTTGCAGAGTTAACATGAACGTTGCCGACTTACTATCCAGTTCCCACTCTGCTGCTGTTTTAACTTGGACCTTCCATTGGGAGGTCCAGGCGCCAGCCTAAGTCACGTGGAAGCTTTATTAGTCTATGCAAATCGGGGTCCAATGAGATACACAGGACCCCGAAATGTGCCCCGTGGACTCAGTAAAAACTGACATTAAAGAACCCTCAAAAAAGTATGTCTAAAATTATGTGTGTGGGGTCAGGAGGAGCAGCAATGCTCCTCCAGGCTCCACAAGAACAACACAGGCCACTGCCACTCCCAGCTGTGCCCCTCCTCCACCTGTCAGATCTATGGCCCCAAGTTTCGTGCCGCGGCGAAAACGGCGCACCTCCGAGCTGGGCGCCTGTTTTTCGCGCCGAAAACTGCGCCTAAAAAAAACTCCGATATTGTCGAGCTCCTTGGAGCTCGATGTCTGCTTGGCACGGCGCGCTCTTCGCAGCAGGGGGCGGAGCCTAACACTCGCGCCGATTTTCTAAGTAGCAGGGGGCGGGTACAATTTAAATTAGCCTTCGTGGTGCCCGCAACCCTGCGCGTGCGCGTTGGAGCGTGCGCCCACGCGCAGTCTCACACAAACATTGGCACTCGGCCATTTTTTAAAATACTGCAGAAAAAGTGAAGATTTGTTTCTTGGACCCCTGCAAAGGCTTGTAATTTAATTTTTTTTGATATTTCTGTGTGAGGGAGTGCTTTTAGCAGCACTGCTGAATAAATCACCTGCTGAAATCAGTGAGTTCAGCTTTTAATTGCTAAACTTGCAGAACCGGTGCTGCATTGGTGCGTGCAAATTAAGGACTGTGTGTTTGGAGAAATAAGAGTGCCAATTCAACTTTGCAATAATACGTGGTGTTGACAATGCAGCACCCATTCTGCAAATTTAAATATAAAACTGTCGATGTGGCTGCCTCTCCCTGTCCAAATGGCCTCCGTCCCCCTCACAGCTCGAAGGCTGCTGCTGTATCTTCGGCTGCCGGCCAGCCACTGACGCTGCTGATATCTCATGGCCGAATGGCCTCACGTCCGTCCGCTGCTGATTCTTCGGCTGCCGGCCAGCCACTGACGCCGCCCCTAAAGCGTGGCCGAATGGCCTCAAGAACCTTAATGAGCTGCGTGTGTCCTGCGTTGGTTCTTCGGCTGCCGGCCAGCCACTGGCACCGCTGCTATCTCATGGCCGAATGGCCTCACATTGGTCCACTGATTCTTCGGCTGCCGGCCAGCCACTGACGCCGCTGATATCCCACGGCCGAATGGCCTCGGGTCCGTCCGGTGCTGCTTCTTCGCGGCCAGCCACGAAGAGAATGAAGGCCTGCCTCAAGCACTGCAGCTCAGCTCGAAGCTTGCTGCCGCTGCCGTCGAGACGCTGACGCCACACCGCTGCCTGTCTCCAACATGAAAGGCCTGCCTGAAGCACTTTCACACAGGTAGGAACATGGTTTATTTAATCTTTTCTTTGCTTATAAATTGTTATTCAGGTTGGATTTATTGATATAATATTTGTATAAGTATAACTAAAGATTGATTGTAGAATTTAATGACTTCCCTTCCCCCCCCCCCACCACTATTCCCTACGCCTAATTTGTAACCTACGCCTGATTTTCTAAAGTGTAGATAAGGTTTTTTCGAGCGTACAAAAATCTTCACTTACTCCATTCTAAGTTAGTTTGGAGTAAGTTTTCACTGCCTAAGCTTTGAAAACAGGCGTAAGTGGCCGGACACGCTCCCTTTTGAAAAAAGATTTCTGTTCCAAAGTGAAACTGTTCTAACTGATTAGAACTGGAGCAAACTAAATGTCGAGAATTCCGATTTCTAAGATACTCCGTTCTACACCAGTTGCTCCTAAAAATCAGGAGCAAATCATGTGGAAACTTGGGGCCTATATTCCTGCAGGCCACTGCCACTCCTGGATCTCTGCCCCCCACCCCGCTGCCCTGGACACCCGATATTGCGCTGGCACAGAGCTGGTGAGCTGTAGCAGAATGTCGGTTGCGACATGTTAATTAGGCCCTGTCTTCAAAATGCCTCCCGCTGGAGGGATTGGGCTAGCTCTTGCACGCCACCAGCCAGCTGCCTAATAGTTACAATAGCCCTGGCTCCTCCTGTACGCCTTAGTAATAACTTCGATTTGAAGTTATATATAGTCCTACTGCTGTAGAAGTTTTCTTTTAAATGAGAAGTATTTATAGAAAGCATTACTAGCAAATCGAGTAATACATTTTCTTGATATGTGTTATAAATTAATTTCCACTTTAATTTCAAAGTTTCTCAGTGTCAGTTTTCAACTAACATTGTCCTTAGGCTCTCATAAAATATCTTAATTGGTTTTATTGTTGGTACATGAGGGAACATTTGGGTTTAAGTATTGCAAGAACACTGAAAATTAGATTTAAGAAATGCTGTTATTGCCGCTAACAAATTAAACTGCAACTGCATGGATAGGTACAGACTTTGGTAAAGGCTAAATCAAAGGTTGATTGATGGAAGTTAGGACAATAGTGCTATTTAAAATGTTTTATCTGTTTTTTCCCAACAAAAAGGCTGAAGTAGAAAAATATTTCATACTGTCTATAAATAATTAATGCATGCCGTTGCACAACAGAAACTATTGAGGATATGTACATAGATCTCTCCCCAACATACCATCAAAATATGATTGAAATCCAGGACCTCAAAAAGTTGAGATCATTTCTACGGTTGCATCTGCCTCTTTTGACTGCTCCTCGACCCCCAACTCCCGCTACTGCCAGCTTTTTTGAAGCAACTCGCTTCCCATCTCCAGACCCCCATTCCCAATGCTCAATACTTGTTCCTTCAGCTCTCCCAGCTTTCATAAAATTTACTGTATCCATGAAGCCTTGTACCTACTATGTCAACCACCAGCTCTTGACCACCCAATATTCGCACCTGGGCCTCATCTTTAGCGACATCAGTCTGTCCCTATTCTACACCATTATACATAATTTAATAACTGCCTTCATCGTTGTCTTCTAAAAATACCCTCCTTTAAACCCCTTCATTCTCTCCAACTCCTCACCCCATCTCCAATCTATCCTTTCTAAAGGCCTCAAATATATCATGGTCCCCAGCCAGAGAGAGACAGAGACTGGGGAGAAGGAGACACGGGGGACAGAGACTGGGGAAGAGAGACACTGGGGGAGAGGGAGTGTCTTTGGGTTGGGGAGGGGAAGAGAGGGAGACTGGGGAGAGAGCGAGGGGGTCGGGGGCACGAGGGGCAGGGCCGAGAGAGGGGGGCGGGGGCAGGGCCGAGAGAGAGAAACTGCAGGGGAGGGATAAGTCTGTTAAAGTAACAAATGACATCCTCGGTCACTGTGGCCATTTCCAAGTATTGGATGTTTTTCTATATGTGATAAGCTTCATAGAAATGGAAGCTGTTGATGTATTTACCATTAACAAGCAGTGGAATTATAGTGCACAAGGCTACAGGTTTAGATTCAGATCATACTTTAGTGTTCGCCAATATCCAAATCAAATTTAAGAACAAAAGAGAAAAACAAATATCAGTCTAAAAGTTGGCGAAGCACACAAATATTTCTAGATAGAAATTCAAAAGTGTTCTGCAACACTTGAAGTCCTGGATGAATTGCAGTGTTGTCACTGGGTCCATTTCGCATATTGTACCAACATGCTCCAGAATTTAAAAAAAAAACACTTCACCCTAAGGGCTAGAATTTTTAAAAAAAACCTAGCAGGATTGCCGCCCAAAATATTGCTAAGATTCTCAAATTATCGCTGGCGAAAAATTCTATTAAAAAAAAAGAATCGTCCAGCAAAAAAAAAAAATGGACCTCACAGCCCGATTCTCTGCGGAAAATGCAATTTTGGGCTGATTGGGCGGTTCTTAAAAAAAAATAATTACTAACATTTACACCAAGGCTGCGGGTTGGGCCGAGGAGGAGAAAAACTCAAAAAATATTTTTTCAAAAATCGTAAAATAAATTTTTTTTTTTTAAATTAGAAAAACATTCTCAGGACCCTTTTCACTTAAATCACTGCAAGAGAAATTAAAAATAATTAGTAAAAACCCATTTAGTTAACTTTTTTTTTGCAGGGCTACTTACCTACCTGCCCAGCACCACCCAGCTCCGCTGCTTCTCGTGGGCGTTTTTTCCCCCCAACTTACCTACGGGTCACCGCTGAGCCAAAAATCTGGTGATGGCACACTGTGGGCGGTGCACGCTGGCGGTCCACCCCCTAGCGGTACCTCGAGGCTGCCAGCGGAACTCAACTAGGAAATTTTCACCCAAAACTACCAATACTGCCGAGAAACCAGGCGACGATGCAATGGAAATTGTGTGAGAAGGTTTTTATGTTGTACTCTTAATTCGTCATCTCAAATTGACAAAGAAAAATAGACCTGTCGTCATCAGTACTTCATCATTCAAAACACCCCCTCAAGATAGAATAAAATCTACTATTGTTTACCACAGGGAAATAGAAGAAAAAGCCCAAGGCTTTAGAAAACACAGAAACAAATTTATCCAAAGTGAGAATTTGTAATTCGTTCTTAGCAAGCCATCTCTAGTTGCCCTGAGAGTATTTAGAGTCAATCATGTAGTGTGGGACTGGGGTGATGCAAGACCAGATGGGATAGGGGTTACCATCCCTGAAGGGCATTTGTGAACCAGTTGGATTTTTAGAACAAATTGGAATTGTCTTTTTCTAGTGCTACCCCTTAAATTACCAGATTTATTTAATTCAATTTCATAACTTGCTATGCTGGGATTTGAACTCTCAACCTCTGGGTTGCTAGTCAACTTAGACATTGAATGCTAATGCATTAGATACAAGTGCTTAGATAGATGTGTTTTGATCTGCGTTTTTTTTAATCTGCTGCATGATAGCTTCTAAGAGCGATTTGTCCCATGAAAGAACAGTTCAAGGTATTACCATAATTGTGTAAAAAACAAGATGCTTATGCATTTAGATGTTGAGATGTGACAAACAATATGGTAAAGAGCTGTACAATTGTCAAGTTAATGTCAAGCATTCCTGCCATTCCAGAAATTAACCCTTAAACCTGAACCAGTATGTCAACCAGCATCCACCATCAGAGCAATGAAGACAACAAAAGTTCCAGACTCGAGAGCTGCAGTTAAACTGATCAAAGCAGATGGTGAATATTCAATCTATAAAAATGGCTAAGAGATGGGGCAGAAGGAAACGTTTCCTGGGGTACAGATAAAATCCATGGTAATTGTGATTCTAAAGAAAGGAAACAACTATGTGCTCAAATCACTGCATTAATGAGTTCAAAAATCATACAAGGAAATCAATCTTAGAAGCTACGGCCCCAAGTTTCCACATGATTTGCTCCTGATTTTTAGGAGCAACTGGTGGAGAACGGACTATCTTAGAAATCGCAATTCTCCACATTTAAGTTTTCTGCAGTTCTAGTCAGTTAGAACAGTTTCACTTTGGAACAGAATTTTTTTTTCAAAAGGGGGCGTGTCCAGCCACTGACGCCTGATTTGAAAGTTTCCACAGTGAAAACGTACTCCAAAATAACTTAGAATGGAGCAAGTGAAGATTTTTGTAGACCTGAAAAAACCTTGTCTACACATTAAAAAATCAGGCGCAGGTTACAAATTAGGCGTCCGGAACGAGGTGGGGGGGGGGGGGGGAAGAAGGGAAGTCATTAAATTCTACAATAAATCCTTAGTTATACTTATACAAATATTATACAAATAAATCCAACCTGAATAAAAATTTATAAGCAAAGAAAAGATTAAATCAACCATGTTCCTACCTGTGTGAAAGTTGAGCTGCAGGCCTTTCAAACAGCGGTGTGGTGTGGCGTTGGTCCCGACGGGAGGGAGGGGCAGGCAGGCAGCAAGCAGCGTTCCACTTGAGCTGCAGGCCTTTCAAACAGCGGTGTGGTGTGGCGTCGGTCCCGACGGGAGGGGCTTTAGGGGCGGCGTCAGTGGCTGGCCGACAGCCAAAGATACAGCAGCAGCCTTCGAGCTGTGAGGGGGACGGAGGCCATTTGGACAGGGAGAGGCAGCCACATAGACAGTTTCATATTTAAATTTGCAGAATGGGTGCTGCATTGTCAACACCACGTATTATGCAATGGTTTGATCCATTGCAAAGTTGAATTGGCACTCTTATTTCTCCAAACACACAGTCCTTAATTTGCAGGCACCGGTTCTGCAAGTTTAGCAGTGAAAAGCTGAACTCACTGATTTCAGCAGGTGATTTATTCAGCAGTGCTGCTAAAAGCACTCCCTCACACACAGAAATATGAAGAAAATTAAAATTCAAGCCTTTGCAGGGGTCCAAGAAACAAATCCTCACGTTTTCTGCAGCACTTTCAAAAATGGCCGAGTGCCAATGTTTACTTCAGACTGCGCGTGCGCGAACGCTCCAACGCGCACGCGCAGGGTTGCCGGCACGAAAAAAACTCATTTAAATGGTACCCGCCCCCTCCCACTTACAAAATCGGCGCGAGTGGTCGGCTCCGCCCCCTGCACGCCGCGCCAGGCAGACATGGAGCCGCAAGGCGCTCGAGAATAGCGCGTTTATTTTTAGGCGCCGTTTTCGGCGCGAAAAACGGGCGCCCAGCTCGGAGGGGCGCCTGTTTTGCCGCGTGTGGAAACTTGGGGCCTATAATGCAACAGATAGAAACTAAAGGTCAAAACATATCTGCTACACCAGAATTCAATCTAAAGCATCAAGGGAAAGGCTACTAAACATCATTCCTCTCTCTGCATATAATTGCAGCAGTATTGTCTATCCAGATGTGGACTAATATGTATTACGTGTTCAGTTAGAAGTACTAAACCAGTAACCGATTCGCTCTCAGCTTCAGTCCGTTGCTAAAACATTAGGGTGGGTGGATGTACCAAGTGCCCTGTAGAACTACCAAAGTGCTTGAGCAGCATGATGAAAACAATTGGTAGCAAGTCTGGCAGCTGCTGTAGCACTGAAGCATACCAAATGTGCGATAAAACTTCAATAGCAAAAACGTCATTACGTTAATTTGGGTTCACCAGATCCATGAATAGCTTTCATATAGACTTGACCAGTATGGACTTGTTTATGCAGGAGCTAAATGAATGAAGTTTAAGATTATGTTCCTTAGCCCCTCCCTAGTCATGACACTCCAAAGCCAATTAGAGTCTCCTTTCCTCTTACTATTGATCCTGCAAGGATGGGCTAACCGAGGACGGACAAAGTCACATTCAAAGTTAATATATCTCAGTATCAGACTGTGTGGTACATTTATTGATTTTGGGCCCAAAATTCATGGAAATACCGCCCAAAAATGCAAAATTGGTCAAAAAACACCTACATACCACCGACATACCACCTGGCGGAAAATTCATCAGTGACATACCGCCGGGCAGAACGCACACCGTCGACATACAGCCCAAAAGTGCTAAATTTATGACATAACACCGGAAATGCACACCATCCTGCAGAAGGTGCTTTTAAGTCGATCTTAAATAGGTGGTATGTACAGAGCTGAGAGGTTTGTTTGACATCTATAGTTTGATGTATTTTAAATGGATTGTAGATATAAATGTTCTAATAAAGCCTTACTTACTTCTTTATTAACTAGAATAAACATTTTATTAGTGTCTTTCACCCCCACCCCCAGTCTCTCCCACCCCTCAATTTCTCTCTCCCACACCCATCTCTTCCCCTTCCCCCCCCTCCCCCTCAACGATCTCTTTCTCCCCCTCCCCCCACACAGCGCTCTCAGGCCGGCAATCTCTGGCCTCTCGGGGGGGGGGGGGGGGGGCGGAGCTTCACAGCAGCATGCGCGCACGCACAACTCGTGAGCCGAAGATTCCCGCGTCAAAAGGCCTCTCTGCTGCACTCCGCTCCCGCCCGCTGCACTCCGCTCGGCTTCCCGCCGAGAAAAATTCGATGAAATTCCCGGCCACGCAGTCCCAGTGGTACGAGGCGGTAAAAAAATGACACACCGCCCGCGGACTGCCGAAAAACGACTGGACCACGTGTTTGACCAATTTTGGCCCCTTAGTTTTCAGGAAGTCTGTTCACTGATGGGAGCTGTTTATCTGCTTTGATAAAACTCAATGGTCAGACTTCTAGAGAACAATAATCCAGTATAAAATGTGGTTTAGTCATCACATTTTAATAATCAAAGATAGTTCAGTGCAAAGGTAGCATCTAGCCCTAACTTATCCATTAGGTATACACTTCTGATGAGAGTAAGGACATGGGCTCAGAGAGGTGTAATTAAGAGCAATACCATGGGGGAAACAGAATATGCATGAGGAAAAGAGAACAAGCATATGTTAGCAGTGGGGGATTCAATAATTAGGAAGATAGACAGCATGATTTAAGCACCTGTGTTGTGGTGCCTCCCAAGTACAAGACATAACGTAGTGATGGAAAAGCCTCTGGAAAGGGAGAAAAACCCCACAAAAATACATAGTACACATAGGAAAGAGCAGAAGGACTTCAAATACTTGGGCTCTGGATTAAAGATCTGGAGGATGGTAATCTGAGTTGCTCAGACCAGACGGGCTTCATCGTGCTACTGCCAATGTCCTTGCAGAGAGGGTAAATGGAACATTGGGGTAGAACCTAAATTGTAAGACGGAGGAGAGCCATAAACAAATATAGGAATATCAACAGAATGATCAAATTAAAAAATAATTTGAAGGATCAGCTTAACTGTTGTTGAGCAAACAGATGAATGAAGTACTAAAGTTGCAAGTACAGGCAACTCTCGATTATCCGGGTCCCTCAGGGATCGGGCTATTCCGGGTAAACGATTTTGTCGCTAGGGCGAGTGCATGTACTTGCCGAGAATGTTTGGGTCCCAAATTTATACTTTAATGCTTTTCTGGTTCTGTGCACTCCAGGATGGGATTGTCCCCCTATTCATTTAAATATAAAGTGACAGTCTTCTGATCTGATTGCCTATGAATAGAGTTGCAGAGGTGTCAGAAAACGGAAAGACGGCAGGGAAGGGAGGAAGAGCTGGATAAATCTTTTGCCCCTCTGAACTTGCTTCCAGCGTGATGATCTGGACAGTGCCCTAAAAGAGTGGGGTTGGGAGCAATGCCTTCGATCTGATAACGTGAGGATGGGTGGCAGTATGAGCGGACAGACTGTCCAGGTCAGAGTTAATTTGAATGACGAGTTTGATTGGAAGTCCATGACTAGCGCACAAGCTCAATAAATATTAATATAAAAATAACATCGGTCAAGGGAAAAAAAAAAAATCAGAATATGCCTGGCTGTAAATCACATGTTTAAGTACTTACTTGAGATTTAACATTTCAATGAAGTTCACAGAATAAGTACAAATGTTGCTCTACACGGGACAGAATCACAGTTTTTACAAGTGCCATTGCAGTGGGTTCTCAGTTAGCTCCGTGTATGGATAATCGAGAGTTGCCTGTATATGTAAGTAATACAACAAGTCGTATTTATACATCTTCATAAGTAATTCAAGTCCACCGCCTTGCTGCAAAGACCAAAGTACGGAAACGATTCATCCTCGAGGCACTCTTTGCTGACGACTGCGCCCTTATGGCACACCAGGAGAGTGACCGACAATTCATACTCAGCAAATTTGCTGAGGCAACAGAATTGTTTGACCTAAACATCAGCCTTAGTAAAACCGAGGTTCCCTATCAGCCTTCCCCTGGCACCACAGCACCTGCTCCCACAGTCTTCATCGGCAGTATACAACTAAAATCAGTGGACAGCTTCAAGTACCTTGGCAGCACCATATCAAGTGATGGGTCGTTGGACAAGGAGATTGATGCAAGGATCTGTAAAGCCAGCCAGGCACTTAGTCGCTTGTGCGCCAAGGTGTGGAGTCACCACCACATCCGACTGTCAATTAAACTGTTGGTGTATAGAGCAGTCGTTCTCTCATCTCTCCTTTATGGATGAGAGACCTGGACACCCTACAAGCGTCACATCAAAAAGTTGGAAGCTTTCCATATGCGCAGTCTCAGATCTATACTCCACATATGCTGGCAAGACCGGGTGTCAAACTTTGAGATTCTGGAGAGAGCACAATCAACTAGCATCGAGGTGATGATCATGCGAGCCCAGTTCCGGTGGGCTGGACATGTCATCCGCATGGATGAGTCAAGGATCCCTTGTCAGCTTCGTCACGGTGAGCTCTGTGAAGGTCAAAGACACCAGGGGCGCCCCCGCAAGTGCTACAAAGATTGCATCAAGGCTAACCTCCAGTACTGTGGCATCCGACCAAAGGATCTCGAGAATACAGCAGCTAATAAAATCCAGTGGCGAACCCTCATGAGGACTGCCTGCCAGACCTCCGAAAAAAGCCGATGTCAACGCCTGCGGGACACTAGAGATAGACGACATCAGGTGGCAGTACTGTCAGCATCAGGCACATCGAACTTCCCTTGTCCGACGTGCAAGAGACTATGTGCATTCAGAATTGGCCTATACAGCCACTTGAAGACACATGCCATTGATGATTAGCACATCGACGTCTTTGTTGGATAAGACAGACTACCAAGACAACAAGTCATATTTATAAAACATCTTTAATGTTAAAAAATGGTTAAAGGTTCTGCACAGATAAGTAATCAGAAAAAAATTGGATGCTTAGTCAAAAAAAATATTAGGAAGGATGACCAAAAGCTTAGTTCATGAAATAGGTTTTTAGGAGGATCTTAAAGAAGGAAAGGGAAGTGGGGAGGTTGAAAGCTCGCCCGACAGTGTTGGAGCAAAGGGAGGGAAGGATTTCAACCAGTGAGATTATTGTTATTATTAGCATCTCAAATATGTGGCTGCTCGCAGAGAATGGCCAACAACTGTCACTTAGTTGATATGAAGTGCTTTGCGAGGACGGATCGACAGAGAGATGAGGGAGTTGCGTTATTGATAAGGAATTGGATAACAGCCACTATAGAAAGAGTGGATCTCGCAGCAAAAGGGGATAAGTTTGAAACATGGGAAAGATGGGATTGACAGCAAGTATGGAACCAGCGACCGAGAGCAACGGGGATAAAAGGAGAAGAAGCGGAGGCCCGAGAGCGACAGTGAGAGTGGGACCAGCGAGTGAGAGCGACAGTGAGAGTGGGACCAGCGAGTGAGAGCGACAGTGAGAGCGACAGTGAGAGTGGGACCAGCGAGTGAGAGCGACAGTGAGAGTGGGACCAGCGAGTGAGAGCGACAGTGAGAGCGACAGTGAGAGCGGGACCAGCGAGTGAGAGCGACAGTGAGAGCCGGACCAGCGAGTGAGAGCGACAGTGAGAGCGGGACCAGCGAGTGAGAGCGACAGTGAGAGTGGGACCAGCGAGTGAGAGCGACAGTGAGAGCGGGACCAGCGAGTGAGAGCGACAGTGAGAGTGGGACCAGCGAGTGAGAGCGACAGTGAGAGCGGGACCAGCGAGTGAGAGCGACAGTGAGAGCGGGACCAGCGAGTGAGAGCGACAGTGAGAGCGGGACCAGCGAGTGAGAGCGACAGTGAGAGCGGGACCAGCGAGTGAGAGTGACAGTGAGAGCGACAGTGAGAGTGGGACCAGCGAGTGAGAGCGACAGTGAGAGCGGGACCAGCGAGTGAGAGCGACAGTGAGAGTGGGACCAGCGAGTGAGAGCGACAGTGAGAGCGGGACCAGCGAGTGAGAGTGACAGTGAGAGCGGGACCAGCGAGTGAGAGCGACAGCGAGAGCGGGACCAGCGAGTGAGAGCGACAGTGAGAGCGGGACCAGCGAGTGAGAGCGACAGTGAGAGCGACAGTGAGAGCGACAGTGAGAGCGACAGTGAGAGCGGGACCAGCGAGTGAGAGCGACAGTGAGAGTGGGACCAGCGAGTGAGAGCGACAGTGAGAGCGGGACCAGCGAGTGAGAGCGACAGTGAGAGCGGGACCAGCGAGTGAGAGCGACAGTGAGAGGGGGACCAGCGAGTGAGAGCGACAGTGAGAGCGGGACCAGCGAGTGAGAGCGACAGTGAGAGCGGGACCAGCGAGTGAGAGTGACAGTGAGAGCGGGACCAGCGAGTGAGAGCGACAGCGAGAGCGGGACCAGCGAGTGAGAGCGACAGTGAGAGCGGGACCAGCGAGTGAGAGCGACAGTGAGAGCGGGACCAGCGAGTGAGAGCGACAGTGAGAGTGGGACCAGCGAGTGAGAGCGGGACCAGCGAGTGAGAGCGACAGTGAGAGCGACAGTTAGAGCGAGTGAGAGCGGGACCAGCGAGTGAGAGCGACAATGAGAGCGGGACCAGCGAGTGAGAGCGACAGTGAGAGCGGGACCAGCGAGTGAAAGCGACAGTGAGAGCGGGACCAGCGAGTGAGAGCGACAGTGAGAGCGGGACCAGCGAGTGAGAGCGACAGTGAGAGCGGGACCAGCGAGTGAGAGTGACAGTGAGAGCGACAGTGAGAGCGGGACCAGCGAGTGAGAGCGACAGTGAGAGCGGGACCAGCGAGTGAGAGCGACAGTGAGAGTGGGACCAGCGAGTGAGAGCGACAGTGTGAGCGGGACCAGCGAGTGAGAGCGACAGTGAGAGTGGGACCAGCGAGTGAGAGCGACAGTGAGAGCGGGACCAGCGAGTGAGAGTGACAGTGAGAGCGACAGTGAGAGCGACAGTGAGAGCGACAGTGAGAGCGACAGTGAGAGCGACAGTGAGAGCGGGACCAGCGAGTGAGAGCGACAGTGAGAGTGGGACCAGCGAGTGAGAGCGACAGTGAGAGCGACAGTGAGAGCGGGACCAGCGAGTGAGAGCGACAGTGAGAGCGGGACCAGCGAGTGAGAGCGACAGTGAGAGCGGGACCAGCGAGTGAGAGCGACAGTGAGAGCGGGACCAGCGAGTGAGAGCGACAGTGAGAGCGGGACCAGCGAGTGAGAGCGACAGTGAGAGCGGGACCAGCGAGTGAGAGCGACAGTGAGAGCGGGACCAGCGAGTGAGAGCGACAGTGAGAGCGGGACCAGCGAGTGAGAGCGACAGTGAGAGCGGGACCAGCGAGTGAGAGCGACAGTGAGAGCGGGACCAGCGAGTGAGAGCGACAGTGAGAGTGGGACCAGCGAGTGAGAGTGACAGTGAGAGCGACAGTGAGAGCGACAGTGAGAGCGACAGTGAGAGCGGGACCAGCGAGTGAGAGCGTCAGTGAGAGCGGGACCAGCGAGTGAGAGTGACAGTGAGAGCGGGACCAGCGAGTGAGAGTGACAGTGAGAGCGACAGTGAGAGCGACAGTGAGAGCGACAGTGAGAGCGACAGTGAGAGCGACAGTGAGAGCGGGACCAGCGAGTGAGAATGACAGTGAGAGCGACAGTGAGAGCGACAGTGAGAGCGACAGTGAGAGCGACAGTGAGAGCGACAGTGAGAGCGACAGTGAGAGCGACAGTGAGAGCGACAGTGAGAGCGACAGTGAGAGCGACAGTGAGAGCGACAGTGAGAGCGACAGTGAGAGCGACAGTGAGAGCGACAGTGAGAGCGGGACCAGCGAGTGAGAGCGACAGTGAGAGCGGGACCAGCGAGTGAGAATGACAGTGAGAGTGACAGTGAGAGCGACAGTGAGAGCGGGCCAGCGAGTGAGAGCGACAGTGAGAGTGGGACCAGCGAGTGAGAGCGACAGTGAGAGTGGGACCAGCGAGTGAGAGTGGGACCAGCGAGTGAGAGCGACAGTGAGAGTGGGACCAGCGAGTGAGAGCGACAGTGAGAGCGGGACCAGCGAGTGAGAGTGGGACCAGCGAGTGAGAGCGACAGTGAGAGTGGGACCAGCGAGTGAGAGCGACAGTGAGAGCGGGACCAGCGAGTGAGAGCGACAGTGAGAGTGGGACCAGCGAGTGAGAGCGACAGTGAGAGTGGGACCAGCGAGTGAGAGCGACAGTGAGAGCGGGACCAGCGAGTGAGAGCGACAGTGAGAGCGGGACCAGCGAGTGAGAGCGACAGTGAGAGCGGGACCAGCGAGTGAGAGCGACAGTGAGAGCGGGACCAGCGAGTGAGAGCGACAGTGAGAGCGGGACCAGCGAGTGAGAGCGACAGTGAGAGTGGTACCAGCGAGTGAGAGCGACAGTGAGAGCGGGACCAGCGAGTGAGAGCGACAGTGAGAGCGGGACCAGCGAGTGAGAGCGACAGTGAGAGCGGGACCAGCGAGTGAGAGCGACAGTGAGAGCGGGACCAGCGAGTGAGAGCGACAGTGAGAGCGGGACCAGCGAGTGAGAGCGACAGTGAGAGCGGGACCAGCGAGTGAGAGCGACAGTGAGAGCGGGACCAGCGAGTGAGAGCGACAGTGAGAGCGGGACCAGCGAGTGAGAGCGACAGTGAGAGCGGGACCAGCGAGTGAGAGTGACAGTGAGAGTGACAGTGAGAGCGACAGTGAGAGCGACAGTGAGAGCGACAGTGAGAGCGACAGTGAGAGCGGGACCAGCGAGTGAGAGCGACAGTGAGAGCGGGACCAGCGAGTGAGAGCGACAGTGAGAGCGGGACCAGCGAGTGAGAGCGACAGTGAGAGCGGGACCAGCGAGTGAGAGTGACAGTGAGAGCGACAGTGAGAGCGACAGTGAGAGCGACAGTGAGAGCGACAGTGAGAGCGACAGTGAGAGCGGGACCAGCGAGTGAGAGCGACAGTGAGAGCGGGACCAGCGAGTGAGAGCGACAGTGAGAGCGGGACCAGCGAGTGAGAGCGACAGTGAGAGCGGGACCAGCGAGTGAGAGCGACAGTGAGAGCGGGACCAGCGAGTGAGAGCGACAGTGAGAGCGGGACCAGCGAGTGAGAGCGACAGTGAGAGCGGGACCAGCGAGTGAGAGTGACAGTGAGAGTGACAGTGAGAGCGACAGTGAGAGCGACAGTGAGAGCGACAGTGAGAGCGACAGTGAGAGCGACAGTGAGAGCGACAGTGAGAGCGACAGTGAGAGCGGGACCAGCGAGTGAGAGCGTCAGTGAGAGTGGGACCAGCGAGTGAGAGCGACAGTGAGAGTGGGACCAGCGAGTGAGAGTGACAGTGAGAGCGGGACCAGCGAGTGAGAGTGACAGTGAGAGCGACAGTGAGAGCGACAGTGAGAGCGGGACCAGCGAGTGAGAGCGACAGTGAGAGCGGGACCAGCGAGTGAGAGTGACAGTGAGAGCGACAGTGAGAGCGACAGTGAGAGCGGGACCAGCGAGTGAGAGCGACAGTGAGAGTGGGACCAGCGAGTGAGAGCGACAGTGAGAGTGGGACCAGCGAGTGAGAGCGACAGTGAGAGTGGGACCAGCGAGTGAGAGTGGGACCAGCGAGTGAGAGCGACAGTGAGAGTGGGACCAGCGAGTGAGAGCGACAGTGAGAGCGGGACCAGCGAGTGAGAGTGGGACCAGCGAGTGAGAGCGACAGTGAGAGTGGGACCAGCGAGTGAGAGCGACAGTGAGAGCGGGACCAGCGAGTGAGAGCGACAGTGAGAGTGGGACCAGCGAGTGAGAGCGACAGTGAGAGTGGGACCAGCGAGTGAGAGTGGGACCAGCGAGTGAGAGCGACAGTGAGAGTGGGACCAGCGAGTGAGAGCGACAGTGAGAGCGGGACCAGCGAGTGAGAGCGACAGTGAGAGCGGGACCAGCGAGTGAGAGCGACAGTGAGAGCGGGACCAGCGAGTGAGAGCGACAGTGAGAGCGGGACCAGCGAGTGAGAGCGACAGTGAGAGTGGGACCAGCGAGTGAGAGCGACAGTGAGAGCGGGACCAGCGAGTGAGAGCGACAGTGAGAGTGGGACCAGCGAGTGAGAGCGACAGTGAGAGTGGGACCAGCGAGTGAGAGCGACAGTGAGAGCGGGACCAGCGAGTGAGAGTGACAGTGAGAGTGACAGTGAGAGCGACAGTGAGAGCGACAGTGAGAGCGACAGTGAGAGCGACAGTGAGAGCGACAGTGAGAGCGACAGTGAGAGCGACAGTGAGAGCGACAGTGAGAGCGACAGTGAGAGCGACAGTGAGAGCGACAGTGAGAGCGACAGTGAGAGCGGGACCAGCGAGTGAGATCGACAGTGAGAGTGGGACCAGCGAGTGAGAGCGACAGTGAGAGCGACAGTGAGAGCGGGACCAGCGAGTGAGAGCGACAGTGAGAGCGGGACCAGCGAGTGAGAGCGACAGTGAGAGCGGGACCAGCGAGTGAGAGTGACAGTGAGAGCGACAGTGAGAGCGACAGTGAGAGCGACAGTGAGAGCGACAGTGAGAGCGACAGTGAGAGCGACAGTGAGAGCGGGACCAGCGAGTGAGAGCGTCAGTGAGAGTGGGATCAGTGAGTGAGAGCGACAGTGAGAGTGGGACCAGCGAGTGAGAGTGACAGTGAGAGCGGGACCAGCGAGTGAGAGTGACAGTGAGAGCGACAGTGAGAGCGACAGTGAGAGCGGGACCAGCGAGTGAGAGCGACAGTGAGAGCGGGACCAGCGAGTGAGAGTGACAGTGAGAGCGACAGTGAGAGCGGGACCAGCGAGTGAGAGCGACAGTGAGAGTGGGACCAGCGAGTGAGAGCGACAGTGAGAGTGGGACCAGCGAGTGAGAGCGACAGTGAGAGTGGGACCAGCGAGTGAGAGTGGGACCAGCGAGTGAGAGCGACATTGAGAGTGGGACCAGCGAGTGAGAGCGACAGAGAGAGCGGGACCAGCGAGTGAGAGTGGGACCAGCGAGTGAGAGCGACAGTGAGAGTGGGACCAGCGAGTGAGAGCGACAGTGAGAGCGGGACCAGCGAGGGAGAGCGACAGTGAGAGTGGGACCAGCGAGTGAGAGCGACAGTGAGAGTGGGACCAGCGAGTGAGAGTGGGACCAGCGAGTGAGAGCGACAGTGAGAGTGGGACCAGCGAGTGAGAGCGACAGTGAGAGCGGGACCAGCGAGTGAGAGCGGGACCAGCGAGTGAGAGCGACAGTGAGAGCGGGACCAGCGAGTGAGAGCGACAGTGAGAGCGGGACCAGCGAGTGAGAGCGACAGTGAGACCGGGACCAGCGAGTGAGAGTGACAGTGAGAGCGACAGTGAGAGTGGGACCAGCGAGTGAGAGCGACAGTGAGAGCGGGACCAGCGAGTGAGAGCGACAGTGAGAGCGGGACCAGCGAGTGAGAGCGACAGTGAGAGTGGGACCAGCGAGTGAGAGCGACAGTGAGAGCGACAGTGAGAGCGACAGTGAGAGCGACAGTGAGAGCGACAGTGAGAGCGGGACCAGCGAGTGAGAGCGACAGTGAGAGTGGGACCAGCGAGTGAGAGCGACAGTGAGAGCGGGACCAGCGAGTGAGAGCGACAGTGAGAGCGGGACCAGCGAGTGAGAGCGACAGTGAGAGCGGGACCAGCGAGTGAGAGCGACAGTGAGAGCGGGACCAGCGAGTGAGAGCGACAGTGAGAGCGGGACCAGCGAGTGAGAGCGACAGTGAGAGTGGGACCAGCGAGTGAGAGCGACAGTGAGAGCGGGACCAGCGAGTGAGAGTGACAGTGAGAGCGACAGTGAGAGCGACAGTGAGAGCGACAGTGAGAGCGGGACCAGCGAGTGAGAGCGTCAGTGAGAGTGGGACCAGCGAGTGAGAGCGACAGTGAGAGTGGGACCAGCGAGTGAGAGTGACAGTGAGTGCGACAGTGAGAGCGACAGTGAGAGCGACAGTGAGAGCGGGACCAGCGAGTGAGAGTGACAGTGAGAGCGACAGTGAGAGCGACAGTGAGAGCGGGACCAGCGAGTGAGAGCGACAGTGAGAGCGGGACCAGCGAGTGAGAGCGACAGTGAGAGTGGGACCAGCGAGTGAGAGTGGGACCAGCGAGTGAGAGCGACAGTGAGAGTGGGACCAGCGAGTGAGAGCGACAGTGAGAGCGGGACCAGCGAGTGAGAGCGACAGTGAGAGTGGGACCAGCGAGTGAGAGCGACAGTGAGAGCGGGACCAGCGAGTGAGAGCGACAGTGAGAGCGGGACCAGCGAGTGAGAGCGACAGTGAGAGTGGGACCAGCGAGTGAGAGCGACAGTGAGAGCGGGACCAGCGAGTGAGAGTGACAGTGAGAGCGACAGTGAGAGCGGGACCAGCGAGTGAGAGCGACAGTGAGAGTGGGACCAGCGAGTGAGAGTGACAGTGAGAGTGACAGTGAGAGCGACAGTGAGAGCGGGACCAGCGAGTGAGAGCGACAGTGAGAGCGGGACCAGCGAGTGAGAGCGACAGTGAGAGCGGGACCAGCGAGTGAGAGTGACAGTGAGAGCGACAGTGAGAGCGACAGTGAGAGCGGGACCAGCGAGTGAGAGCGACAGTGAGAGCGGGACCAGCGAGTGAGAGCGACAGTGAGAGCGGGACCAGCGAGTGAGAGCGACAGTGAGAGTGGGACCAGCGAGTGAGAGCGACAGTGAGAGCGGGACCAGCGAGTGAGAGCGACAGTGAGAGCGGGACCAGCGAGTGAGAGCGACAGTGAGAGCGGGACCAGCGAGTGAGAGCGACAGTGAGAGCGGGACCAGCGAGTGAGAGCGACAGTGAGAGTGGGACCAGCGAGTGAGAGCGACAGTGAGAGCGGGACCAGCGAGTGAGAGCGACAGTGAGAGCGGGACCAGCGAGTGAGAGCGACAGTGAGAGTGGGACCAGCGAGTGAGAGCGACAGTGAGAGCGGGACCAGCGAGTGAGAGTGACAGTGAGAGCGACAGTGAGAGCGGGACCAGCGAGTGAGAGCGACAGTGAGAGTGGGACCAGCGAGTGAGAGCGACAGTGAGAGCGGGACCAGCGAGTGAGAGTGACAGTGAGAGTGACAGTGAGAGCGACAGTGAGAGCGGGACCAGCGAGTGAGAGCGACAGTGAGAGCGGGACCAGCGAGTGAGAGCGACAGTGAGAGCGGGACCAGCGAGTGAGAGTGACAGTGAGAGCGACAGTGAGAGCGACAGTGAGAGCGGGACCAGCGAGTGAGAGCGACAGTGAGAGCGGGACCAGCGAGTGAGAGCGACAGTGAGAGCGGGACCAGCGGGTGAGAGCGACAGTGAGAGCGGGACCAGCGAGTGAGAGCGACAGTGAGAGCGGGACCAGCGAGTGAGAGCGACAGTGAGAGCGGGACCAGCGAGTGAGAGCGACAGTGAGAGCGGGACCAGCGAGTGAGAGTGACATTGAGAGCGACAGTGAGAGCGACAGTGAGAGCGACAGTGAGAGCGACAGTGAGAGCGGGACCAGCGAGTGAGAGCGTCAGTGAGAGTGGGACCAGCGAGTGAGAGCGACAGTGAGAGTGGGACCAGCGAGTGAGAGTGACAGTGAGAGCGGGACCAGCGAGTGAGAGTGACAGTGAGAGCGACAGTGAGAGCGACAGTGAGAGCGGGACCAGCGAGTGAGAGCGACAGTGAGAGCGGGACCAGCGAGTGAGAGTGACAGTGAGAGCGACAGTGAGAGCGACCGTGAGAGCGACCGTGAGAGCGGGACCAGCGAGTGAGAGCGACAGTGAGAGTGGGACCAGCGAGTGAGAGCGACAGTGAGAGTGGGACCAGCGAGTGAGAGCGACAGTGAGAGTGGGACCAGCGAGTGAGAGTGACAGTGAGAGCGGGACCAGCGAGTGAGAGTGACAGTGAGAGCGACAGTGAGAGTGACAGTGAGAGCGACAGTGAGAGCGACAGTGAGAGCGGGACCAGCGAGTGAGAGCGACAGTGAGAGCGGGACCAGCGAGTGAGAGTGACAGTGAGAGCGGGACCAGCGAGTGAGAGCGACAGTGAGAGTGGGACCAGCGAGTGAGAGCGACAGTGAGAGTGGGACCAGCGAGTGAGAGTGGGACCAGCGAGTGAGAGCGACAGTGAGAGTGGGACCAGCGAGTGAGAGCGACAGTGAGAGCGGGACCAGCGAGTGAGAGTGGGACCAGCGAGTGAGAGCGACAGTGAGAGCGGGACCAGCGAGTGAGAGTGGGACCAGCGAGTGAGAGCGACAGTGAGAGCGACAGTGAGAGCGGGACCAGCGAGTGAGAGCGACAGTGAGAGCGGGACCAGCGAGTGAGAGCGACAGTGAGAGTGGGACCAGCGAGTGAGAGCGACAGTGAGAGCGGGACCAGCGAGTGAGAGCGACAGTGAGAGCGGGACCAGCGAGTGAGAGCGACAGTGAGAGTGACAGTGAGAGTGACAGTGAGAGCGACAGTGAGAGCGGGACCAGCGAGTGAGAGTGACAGTGAGAGCGACAGTGAGAGCGACAGTGAGAGCGGGACCAGCGAGTGAGAGCGACAGTGAGAGCGGGACCAGCGAGTGAGAGCGACAGTGAGAGCGGGACCAGCGAGTGAGAGCGACAGTGAGAGCGGGACCAGCGAGTGAGAGCGACAGTGAGAGCGGGACCAGCGAGTGAGAGCGACAGTGAGAGCGGGACCAGCGAGTGAGAGCGACAGTGAGAGCGGGACCAGCGAGTGAGAGCGACAGTGAGAGCGGGACCAGCGAGTGAGAGCGTCAGTGAGAGTGGGACCAGCGAGTGAGAGCGACAGTGAGAGTGGGACCAGCGAGTGAGAGTGACAGTGAGAGCGGGACCAGCGAGTGAGAGCGACAGTGAGAGCGACAGTGAGAGCGGGACCAGCGAGTGAGAGCGACAGTGAGAGCCGGACCACCGAGTGAGAGTGACAGTGAGAGCGACAGTGAGAGCGACAGTGAGAGCGGGACCAGCGAGTGAGAGCGACAGTGAGAGTGGGACCAGCGAGTGAGAGCGACAGTGAGAGTGGGACCAGCGAGTGAGAGTGGGACCAGCGAGTGAGAGCGACAGTGAGAGTGGGACCAGCGAGTGAGAGCGACAGTGAGAGCGGGACCAGCGAGTGAGAGTGGGACCAGCGAGTGAGAGCGACAGTGAGAGTGGGACCAGCGAGTGAGAGCGACAGTGAGAGTGGGACCAGCGAGTGAGAGCGACAGTGAGAGCGGGACCAGCGAGTGAGAGTGGGACCAGCGAGTGAGAGCGACAGTGAGAGTGGGACCAGCGAGTGAGAGCGACAGTGAGAGCGGGACCAGCGAGTGAGAGCGACAGTGAGAGTGGGACCAGCGAGTGAGAGCGACAGTGAGAGTGGGACCAGCGAGTGAGAGTGGGACCAGCGAGTGAGAGCGACAGTGAGAGTGGGACCAGCGAGTGAGAGCGACAGTGAGAGCGGGACCAGCGAGTGAGAGCGACAGTGAGAGCGGGACCAGCGAGTGAGAGCGACAGTGAGAGCGGGACCAGCGAGTGAGAGCGACAGTGAGACCGGGACCAGCGAGT
This sequence comes from Pristiophorus japonicus, assembly GCF_044704955.1. Classification (NCBI taxonomy): domain Eukaryota; kingdom Metazoa; phylum Chordata; class Chondrichthyes; family Pristiophoridae; genus Pristiophorus; species Pristiophorus japonicus. The sequence goes on along the minus strand of NC_091988.1, from coordinate 17,583,240 downwards.
GAGAGTGACAGTGAGAGCGGGACCAGCGAGTGAGAGCGACAGTGAGACCGGGACCAGCGAGTGAGAGCGACAGTGAGACCGGGACCAGCGAGTGAGAGCGACAGTGAGAGTGGGACCATTGTGTGAGATCGAGGGGGATAAAAGGAGTGGGAGTGGAGAGAGAGGGAGCAAAAAAAAAAATCAAGGAGTGATGTCACAGAACATCAGGTGGGTGACTGGTTGGTGAGAATTGACGTTATTTTACTCTTTAAGCTAGGGCAGTGGTTTATACTAAGATTTGGGAAACTTTAACTATTACTTAAACAAAAAAAATCAATAACTTAAAACTAGATAAGCTAATTAGTTATTAAAATTTAAATTATCGAGTGAATAAGAACCTTAAATAATGAAATATATAAAGCAAGGTTGTGATAGGGATAGCACGTCAGGTGGTGTGGTGTAACTGCAACATGTGGAAGCAGGTGGAGACCAGTGAGTGCACGAGCAAGCACACCCGCAGTAAATGTCTGCAACTCGAGGACCTTTGGCTCAGAGTTGTTGAGCTGGAGTCTGAGCTGCAGGCTTTGTGATGCAGCAGGGAGGGGGACGTATTGTCTTGTGTAACGGGACAGGGTTAATTAGTAATCTCATAGTAAGGTATCCTCTGGGGAAAGGTGATCATATGATAATTTCACATTGAGTTTGAGAGTGCCGTACTTAAGTACGAAACTAGAGTCTTAAACATATAATAAAATCCCCTGGACCGGACGGCCTACAACCTAGGCTTCTAAAAGAGATGGCTGCAGATAGTGGATGCATTGGTTGTGATCTTCCAAAATTCCCTAGATTCTGGAATGGTCCCAGTGGATTGGAAGGTAGCAAATGTAATACCACTATTCAAGAAAGGAACTGAAGTTATTAAATGTTGAAGTTCAGAGGGATGGGTGTGTCCTTGCACACGAAACACAAAGTTAACATGCAGGTACAGCAACCAATTAGAAAGGCAAATGGTATGTTGGCCTATTGCAAGGGGGTTAGAGTATAGGAGTAAGAAAGTCTTGCTGCAATTGTACAGGGTTTTGTTGAGACCACAGCTGGAGTACTGTGCAGTTTTGGTTATGTACCGAATGAAGGATATTCTTGCCTTAGAGGGGATGTAACCAAGGTTCACGAGATTGATCTGTGGGATGAGAGTATTGTCCTATGCAGAGAGATTGAGTAGAATGGGCCTATACTCTCTGGAGTTTAGAAGAATGATTGTAAGAAGCCTCGACAGGGTAGATGCTGAGAGGTTGTTTCCCTGGCTAAAGAGTTTAGAACAAGGGGGCATAGTCTCAGGATAAATGTCGGCAATTTAGGACTGAGATAAGGAGAAATTTCTTCACTCAGAGGTTTGGGAATCTTTGGATGCTCAGTTGTTAAATATATTCAAGGCTGAGATTGATACATTTTTGGACTCTAAGGGAATCAAGGGATATGGGGATTGGGCTGGAAAGTGGAGTTGAGGTTGAAGATCAGCCATGATCTTACTGAATGGCGGAGCATGCTCGAAGGGCTGTATGGCCTACTCCTGCTCCGAATTCTTATGGGATACAGCTGAGAATCCTCAAGGAAGGAAGACACAATTCATATTTTTCATTGCTTCATAAATACTGCAAAGTACCTGAGGATTAGAGACTGTTAATAAATTAAAGTGCCAACGTGGTCATTACAAGCCGGTTAACCCAACATCCATAGTAGAAAAATGTTTGATATGGGTTTCTAAAGAGCACAGGTATTGTATGAAGCAATTAGCATGGTTTAGAAATAATGGGTCTTGCCTTAGAGATGACTCGAATTCTTTGAGAAGGAAATTAAGCAAGTGTATATGGTAATCCAGCAGATGCAGTTTATTTGGACTTTCAAAAGGCATTCGGCAAAGTTCCTCTTGTGAGACTAGTAGGAAGTCTGTTTGTTGAATAGATAACAAATTGAGAATTACTTTAACAACAGAAGACAGAGGGAGGTGAGAGACAGGAAATGCTCTAGCTATGGAAAACTAACCAGCGATGTTCCATAAAAATCCATTCTGGGATCCTTCTTGTTCACAATTTTCATGAATGATATGAAACAAAATATTTGCAATGGCATTATTAAATTTGCTAATGATACAAAACTATAACAGCTATTAATGGATATAATTGGGACTAATTAGATAGCTCTTTCAAAGAGCTGCCCAGCAGACTGGGCCAAATGGTCTTCTCCAAGTGTTAATCTATGATAAAGAAGATGGTTATTTTCAGAGAGACTTGGATCAATTATATGGATGGATTGAGATATGGCAGATATATTTTAATGTGGATAGATGTGAATGTGGATACATGTAGGATAATAGATGGAGGATCAATTAACAGTAGACATGTGTACAACATGAATGCATCCTTTTAAGAATCCACTGGCAAAGACTGAAAAGGAAAAATATTTCAGTCTGATTGTTGCCTATACTGAAAACATCAGGACAGAGTAAAGTACATCATACCCTGGAATGCATCCTGAAGTCATTAGATTACAGATCAAAATGTTACATACTGACATTGCTCAGATCAACAATGTGGATAATTTGGGAGTATTGCATGCAGTTTCAATTGCTCTATCTTGGGAGGAGGGGAGGGGGAAACGGAGCACTACAAATTCTGAGGGAGGCAGATTAGAGTAAGTAAAGGGAGTAGAGAATATAAGATGCCGATAATCACAGCAGAGATTCTGGATGAAAAGATTGAGAGAAAGCAAGCGGTCAGGGGGAGCGGTCCAGGAGAATTAATAAGGCTGGAAACAGGAGAATGGGTCAAATTTCTGGGGGGGGGGGGGGTGGGGAGGTGCTTGACTAAAAAGGACATGGGGGAGAAATTTGGCACGTAAGTGCCTGGTGGGGCTCTCAGGCAGTAGTGTTGCAATGGGGCAAATCCCGCACCACACAGCAAATTTCCCCGTAGCGCTGGCGATAATAGTTAGCGCCGCGACACCTTTCGCCATGCAGATCATGACGTCAGCATGCATGCAATGCTTGCTGGGCACCCGATCTGCAAACTTCTGTCGCGACTCCCAGCTTGCACTGACAGCGCCAGGGAGCGGAGGCGTAAACCAGCCGGCTACTGAAAGGGATGCGTTGCAAAGGTCAGTTGTGAGTTGCAGAGAGCGCAGGATATATCTGCAGCCAAATGAAGGCTGCTTAGTCCCCGGAGTGTTGTGGGCCGTCAAAGGACTTTACATTTCAGCCCACAGCATTTTGCACTTCCCGAATCATTGGGGGTTGGTGTGCGGACTCCAGTGACACTGCCCTTTAATGGCTGGAAGGCGCCTTCGCCAATGCTCACTCCCGATTACACAACACCTCATATTCGTTATCGCTTGGAGTCTAACGCCACTCACTTATGCCATTAAAGCCTCATTTAGCACTCCCCTGCATTCTTTAAGGGCCGAGACTGAATTTAGTGGGCAGCGAGATTGATTAACGCCTGGCACTAAACTTCGAACTTCTCAAAAGTTAATGCTCCAATCGGGGCGATACCGAATTTCTCGCCCATGGAGGTGAAGACAGTGGCAGAGTTACAGCATTGTGACGAGTTCACAATTCGCTGAAATGGGGGTGGTAAGGAAATTAAGCTATGGCCCTTGCTGAGGACTGATCATTCAGGGTGTGAAAGGGGAAGATCACAGGGAATAGTTAAAAACCTGGCAGTGAGATTAGGATAAGGTGAGAAGAAAGTGATGTGAAAGAGAAATCGGGGGTAGAAAATAAAAAGTTTTTTTGCTGAAATGTCAGAAAATATGAAGAATGATGTGGCAGGAGACCAGGACGACAATAAGTTACAGTAAAATCTGTACAAATGCACACCCCCATAAAATGGGTACCAACAAAAAAAAAACAGACACTTACTGACTGTCCCAAATAACTTACATTATAATAGCTACAAGCTGCATCTTGAAACCACGGACCTAGGGTCAGCCTTCAAATCATGACATTCTTTTGCAACTGAAAACATGGATAAGTGCGAGGGGGAAATGGGTGAAAAAATACAGCTATTGTGTAACTGAGATTTCTTTACCCAGTGTCCACAGCAGCAGAAAAACTATTCTCGTCTTGAATCATTCCACCGCTCTATCCTCGAGTATCTCTACCACTATGGGTGCCGGATAAAGAACTCCCCATTCGACCAGAATGCCCGGTACTGGGGGTCACGGGGGTAGGTCTTAAATCAATGGGGGGGGGGGGGAAGGGGGTTAAGAGATGGAGTGTGGGGAATGGGGGCTCGGAGTGAGAGATGAGAAATGGGTGTTTGGGAGTGATGGAGACGGGGGAATTTGGCCTCGAGGAGCGATAGCGAAAGGGAAAAGGGACTAGGAGTTGAGAGATCGAGGCTCGAGCGAGGTGGGATTGGGGGTGTGCCATTGTTCTCTGCAGAGCCAGGAATAGCAACAACATGGAGTGGGAGCAGCTTTAAGAGAGGAGCTATATGAAGTGGAAGAACCAAGGAGGGAAGGGAGAAAGAACGCTCTTAAACTGAGGGCTATTAGACTGTGGGGTCCTTCACCACATGCGGCTATCGAGGTAGAGACTGATATTTAATATGAACAGGAAGGGGATAAATATCTGAAAAGGAGGAATATAAAAGGAGCTGGTGATTACAAGAGAGCGCTCCAGCACCAGGGGCCTGAAGGCCTCCTCCTGTGATGTAATTTCTCAGTTTCCCCCCTTCACCGGCTCACGGGCGGCTTCCTGGTTTTTGGAACATCTCGCAGCGCAGGCTGCCAACCTGTCAGATCTCAGAATCAAGACATTCCTCCCTCAATGGAAAAGGACCCCAGGATGGCAATAAACTGCGAAACCCAAGGAACAAACGACAGAACTGAAATCACATCCTGCTGGCGAGGGCTCCAGAATTAGGCATGGCCCCAGGTGAGCGTGGGGAAAAAGAAGGAACACTGCGCGAGATACAGCCAATCCCGGGAGAGTTGGCTCATCCGGTTGCGCCATCACAGGCGGTCTCTCGAACGAGGATGACTTGCTTCCACAAGAGTTCAGAGATGTTTCAATGAAGGACCCGATGTTCCAGTCCTGAACTCCAGCTGAAGGGGTGGAAGATGCCTGTGCGTGGGTTTTTTTAACGTATGGTGACCATTGCAATCAGCCACCACACGGGCTCGACAGAGCTAGGCCTTTATCTAGTGGCAGGGGTTGAACCAGGACGACTGGTTTACTGTATATTCAATGACCATTTTGAAAATAAGGTATCCCTAATTTACAGGTTTCACTGTAGATTGAGCCGAAACTGCTGCAGAGAGATTTTGACAGAATGCCTGCAGCAGCAGAAAGAGTGTGGAGAGAGTGTGGAAGGCAGGGAATGCCAAGAGCAATCATCAGAAGCGTTGAATATCACAAAAGGTGTCAGTGATCCTGAGTGATGTAACTTCAGCTCTAGACATATGTAGAATGAGAGGAGTGAGAGGCAGGGGCTGGGAAATTTGACACGGCTGTAAAAGCAGGTATTCTTAAATAAACAATTAGTGTGGTAATGTGTGTACTAATGCAGCAGTATGTAGGCATTTTTAACAAATTAATTCAACACTCCGCAAGCTTCTTTCACCAGAATTGTTTTACCTATAGGGCGAACATTTCCTGTTCCTTTCCCACTAAAGGTAATGGCCCAGAAATCCCGGTTGGCTGCTTCCTGCTGGCGATCGGGTAAAAAAAGTTAAAAAAAAGATGCGCACTTACCTGAACCCACCAGCGATCCCGGTCCTGAGGCCTCCACTCACTGTGCATCGGAGCGCGTGCATGTCTGGACGGACGTAGAGCTGGACTGGAGTCACATGGCTCTGGGCAGCCAATCCAGGTAAAGTATATTCTCATTCATAATAATGGGAACTCCGTAAGTTAGAGTTCCCATTATTATGAGAGAAACCTCTCCAAACACCCAAAACACAAATAAAATACATCACATATTTTTATTAAGTTAAATTAACGTTATTTATGTATAATAAAAAATATATATTTTTCTGATTTAAAAAAAAAAGTTTTTAAAATTATGGTTTAAAATAAACTTACCGTAGTGGGGAGGGTTTTTAGCAATAAAGTGTTTTATAATTTTATTTTATTTTGTTTTTTTGTGTATTTAAAAACTTGCCTGTAAAAATAAGCTACGCACCTGCTTTTATCAGGCGCAAGAGTTTTCAGGACATCCGCTGGGCAAGATATGGGTAAATACCGCAATCTTGCCCATGCGAATGTCCTGGCTGTGGTGGTACGGAAGATCTGTCAAGCTCCAGCTCGACAGATCAGAAAACCAGCTTTTGCGACACATTCCCGGGTCCGTACACACTCCGTACAGACCCGGGGAGGGCGCAATTTCTACTATTATGGTCAGATTAATAGATCGCCTGGTTAAATATTCAATTAAGTAATGCTTTAACAAGCTGAACTGTCACTTGGACAGTCGTATACACAAGCTGTATAGTCATAAATATTCCAGCAATTTACTTTTGCATTTATTGCTGCGAAAATTCATATTTGCCATAAGTGAGCTTTCCAAGGCAAATTAACTTATATGAATTTATCACAAACTGTTGAGCATAATTTGATGAAATCCTTTGACTGAACTTGAAGTAAGCAATGAGATTTATGAGGCTCCCTCTTTGAGGGAATTGCCATTTGAACTGGTTTGCTGTTGGACAACCTTACAATGTGCTGCCGGCATAGGAAAACACGAGTGATTTTCCTTAGGGAACTGTTATTCTCTTGGATAGTGTTTAATGAACAGCAGAGATTAATACCAATAAGCTGAAAACATGACCTTGATAGAGCTCCCAAAACAGCAGTATGCCACAAATGTAAAATATTAAAACAAAAATATAAACAAGATACAAACAACCAACTGAAAATAGTTGTGGAAACAGAAAACGGCAGTCAGTTGCAGTAAGAAACTGCATTATGCAGAAAAGCAACAATTGCTATTTCAAAAGTAATGGAGTTTCGGCAAAAGTTACAAATATGCCATGTTGTTTAGCAAATGTAACACTGATGTGTATATATATATATATATATATATATAAAATATCATCCATACACAGGTGTTACTCCAGCTGAAATTTCTAACAGCTCAGATGAGAACAGACATATATAGTTCATAGCTTGAATCATGCTGCCACTAAGCAATGGCAGCTGTTCCATCATGAGACACGGCTTGAAAAAACAAATCAATATTTCATAATTGTTTCAAATGTCACAAAGAGCAGCCATTATGAACTCAATTTTTAAAACATAGATCACTATAATGTGCATAGTCCTCTATAAATCAAAGTATGGATAATGAATTGTTTATGCAGTTTCATGGATACAGGCTTAATCTGCTCGGAGAGCACAGTGAACCTGGTCGGAGTCATTGAAAAGATTCCATTTTAACTGTTTCAGCTCAAGAATTGTCTAGGAATGACAGAGTGGCAGCAATGATGCTAAACATGTACTAAACTATAATAATTGTTCCATTCATTATTTTAAGATGCTTTGGAAATGTTTATGTTTTCAAATATAGTAGTGTACTAATAGTGATTTATTACAGAGATGTGAGCAAAAGAGCCTATTTTTTTTATAACCCATTGTCGCCAGAAATGATCTCTTGATAGCTCAGATAGGTTTTTCAGCAATATAATTTCCCATACGCTGTTGAGATTTGAATCATTCCACAAGTATCTTGTGAAAACCAGGAATTCTGGAGTACCAAAGTAACAGAAACGTCTGTATATGCTATCCTAAAATACATACTAGCCCAGGCAACATCAGCAGAAGTTCATTAAGATGGTGGTGATGAGGGGCAGCCAGAATTCTCATACTTTTGGCACATGCTCCCTCTTATATTTCCCCTTTGTTGGCATCTTCACACGACAGTCAATATGTGGCTGAGATTAGGTGAGACATCTGCAGGCTGCCACTAATAGCACTCGGAACTGTCCAAAAAGAGGAAACTCTGGGCCCAAGTTTCCCCAGGAGTTGCTCCTATTTTTTTTTGGAGCAACTAGTTTTTGTTGGAGTATCTTAAAAACCACAATTCTCCCCATTTAGTTTGCTCCAGTTTAAGTGAGTTAGTTAGGTTTCTTTTTAGTTCAGTTTTTTTTTCAAAAGGGGATGTTACCAGCCCCTTACGCCGGTTTTGGCCATTTAAGCAAGTTAGCCAGCGAAAAGTTACTCCAAACTAACTTAGGCCAGTGTATGTGTCCACTTTTGTATGCTCAGAAAAACCTTGGAGACTTAAGAAATCAGCGCAGATAGCCAGAGATTGGGGGCGGGGTGGCGGGGGGGGGGGGGAGCGGGAGGGAAGTTAGAGGATTTTGCAAAGCACTAAACACCTTAACAACAACATTAAAGAAGCATAAGTACATTTAAAGCACCAAGCACTAAACAAAGCACAAAAATAAGCATTCAATTACAAATAAAAAATACAAGGAAGCTGAGAGGACCTGCACCTAGCACCAAGATTAAAAAAGCACCAAAGTACAAAAAGTAATAAGCAATTAATTAATAAAAAAATAGAAGGGACCCTGCACCTTAAACACCAAGACCAAAGTAATAAGCAATCAATCAATCAATAACAAATAAAAAATAGAAGTCCTACCTTTATGTGAAGGGAAGGCAGCGGGCTGCCAATGAGGGAGCCCATTCGGCCAGAGCTAGGGGCGATAAGATGCACACCGGGTGGCTAGGCTCAACGTGGCATCGGTGAAGGGGTGGGGGGGGGGGAAAGAGAGGAGGGGGTGAGGGAGAGGAGGGGGTGAGGTGGAAGTACCCTCTTGATCAAATGGTACAAATCCTCTGGAAGGTCTGGAGCCAGCAGTTGGACTGCAGTATCCTGAGGATCTTGTTCCCAGTAACAAAACGTACCTGGGCAACACCATGGGAATCCCTTTGGCTTACACCAATCTGTGATGGGGTCAAGCCCTTCTTTGCCAGCTTGTAAATCTGTTCTTTTGCATCAGACACTGCTCCCACGTAGGTTGCGGCGGGGAGCCCATTCAGCCAGGGCTAGGGGCGGTGTGCTTCGGGCCCCTTCCACACAGCCTGCAGAGATTCGAGGGCGAGGAGCTACTGCACATGTGCGCACACTCTAGCGTGCATGTGCAGAGGTCCCGGCACTGTTTTCAGCACAGGGACCTGGCTCCGCCCCCCACTGGATGTGGTGCACTACGCCGAGGCCGAAGATGTCCTGAGGAGCGGGGAGAATAGTTAGGTAAGTTTTAGGCCGTTCTAAACGTGGGGGCAAACTTGGGCCTGAGGTGTCCAAATGATGTTTCTCCCTCCAGTTTATCTTTCTTTCATTTAAGGAGGCATGTGACATTTACTGATTCTTGTGATTCAGAAACCAAGCTTCACCATTATCACGACCTGTTTAACTTTTATAATTTATAATTATGTATTCCAAAATGAGCTTGGTTGCTTTGAAAGCTTATCTGTCACTGGACATGTCTTGTGAATCTTAACAACAGATTCCCACCAAGTCTTTAGTCTGCATCATGTAGGAAAGAACATCTGCCACCTGCCACTCAAGACATGTGGAAAAAAAAAATCACACTGCTTCTCACTACCAGTGGGGATCCAGCTCATTTACAGTTTTGGTAAAAGCATTCTGTAACACAGCTGTGCAAAATCCTTCCCACCAGAATTCAAGAGATTAAAAGAAATCACATTAAAGACATGGGAGTAGGAAGAAAATAGTCCATCCCTGTCATTCGCAGTATAACTGGTAGTTTCATTCTCCTCTTTTAGGCCAAATAGCATTTTCTGGAAATATCACCCTTGAAAAATCAGGTTTTTCCCCTGTACCCCAATTATCAGCACAAGATCATTCGGATTAGTCATCTTAATCTTGCGGCCTGGCGCAATTATTCATGACACACATCAAATTCTAAATTCATCCTTATTGAAATGGTGATCACCATTTCAATTTCCTCTTTTCTTTCTTCCCCTAAACTGAAGCTTTTCTCTGCAAAGTCGGAAACATTAAATGTATTCTGACAATCTATAATCCTGCAGTAAACTGGTGCACTAGTTGGCTAATATATAGGTGTTGAATTTAACTAATGTTCCCTTGTGTGGAACACTATAGTTGATCTCCCAAAGCAGTCAAATGAAAAAAATATTGAAAAAAATGCTGAAATACAAGATTTCCCATAATGTAGTTTACTCTTCCGGCATTTTCTCCTCCTTTGAGCATCTCACCTTAATTCCATTCCTCTCACCTCATTTAAAATTCTCATTCTCTACCGCCCACCCATGTACCATAAAAATTTTATTAGCGATATTTCATCACTACTTTCCTCCTTCTGCCTCTGCATCGAATGACTTCTTATCCTTGGTGATTTCAACCTCTATCTCTATCCAACATGCACTCCCTCCTCTGAGTTCACCAGCCTCCTATCCTCCCTTAATCTCTCCCTCCATGTAAACTCCCCAACCCATATTCACGGCCACCACCTTGACCTTGCCACCTCTCGTGGCCTCGCTACTCCCATCGTGTCAATCGCAGATAAAGTCATCTCTGACCACTTTTTCATATCGCTCTCCACCCAATCCCCTTTCCACCGCCCCCCCAACTCGACCTCCTTCTGTGTCCATCCCTGGAAAAAAAACTCTCCCCCGACTCTCTTACAACTGCACTGATGAACTCCCAACTGGCCAACCTTTGGCCTTCCATTCACCAGGACATTTCTGCAGCCACCGATCTACTCGATCACATCCTCACCAACACCTTTGATGCCCGAGTCCCTGTTAAAACAATTACTCTCTCACCCTGGCCGTTCCCCCTGGTACAGCTCTGATCTTCGCTCCCTTGAGTCCAAGGGACGCTGACTTGAGCGGATATGGCGGACAACTGGTTGAGCCATTCATCACCAAATATGGCTGGACCACAAAGCATTATCAGCTCCTGCTCTCGTCTGCCAAAATCGTTCACTATTCCAGAATCATGGAATATAAAGACAAACCCCGGCTTCTATTCTCCAATGCTAACCACTGTTTTAAACCCCTCTTCCCAGTCTCCACCCTCACCTCCGACAATACGTGTGAGCTCATGGACTTCTTTGTCTCTACGATTCAGACCATCCGTTCGGCCCCCTCTGCCTCTTCCCTTCCTTCCCCTAGCCCACCGGGCCAAACTTCCTCGAAGGATCCCCCTTGCCGTAGCCCTGACCTCACCATCTTTCTACAGCTTCTTTATGATCTCCCCTCGTGACCTTTCCGAGCTCATCCTGTCCGTGAGACCCACTTCCTGCTCCCTCGACCCTATTCCCACCAAACTGCTGACCACCCAACTTCCTTTTCTGGCACTATGTTAGCCGACATTGTTAACGGTTCTCTCTCCTCAGGTACTGTCCCCCTCTCCCTCAAATCTGCCGTCATCACCCCTCTTCTCAAAAAAACAAACCTCGACCCCTCCAACCTTGCAAATTACCGTCCCATCTCCAACCTCCCTTTCCTCTCCAAAGTCCTTGAACGTGTTGTTGCCTCCCAAATCCGTGCCCATCTTTCCCACAATTCCATATATGAATCCCTCCAATCTGGTTTCCGCGCCTGCCACAGTACCGAAATGGCTCTCATCAATGTCACAGACATCCCTTGTGACAGTGACAACGGCAAAGTATCCCTCCTCGGCCTTCTTGACTTGTCTGCAGCCTTTGACATGGTTGAGCACTCCATCCTTTTCCAACACCTCTCCACCATCGTCCAGCTGGGTGGGACTGCACGTGCCTGATTCCATTCTTACCTATCTAACCGTAGCCAGAGAATCACCTGCAACGACATCTCTTCCCACCCCCGCATAGCTACCTCTGGTGTCCCTGAAGGATCTATCCTTGGCCCCCTCCTATTTCTCATCTACATTTTGCCCCTTGGCGACATCATCTGAAAACACAGCGTCATTTTTCACATGTACACTGATAACACTCAGCTCGACCTCACTACCATTTCTCTTGGCCCCTCCAAGGTCTCTCAATTGTCAGACTGCTTGTCCGACATCCAGTTCCTGATGAGCACAAATTTTCTACAGTTGAATACTGGGAAGACTGAAGCCATTGTTTTCGGTCCCCGCCACAAACTCCGTTCCCTAGCCACTGACTCCATCCCTCTCCCCAATTTCTGTGTGAGGCTGAACCAGACTGTTCACAATTTTGGTGTCATATTTGACTGAAATGAGCGTTTGACCACATACCCGCAGCATAACTAGGGTTTGCCTATTTCCACCTCCATAACATCGCCCGTCTCTGTCCTTGCCTCAGCTCATCTGCTGCTGAAACCCTCATCCATGTCTTTGTTACCTCTAGACTTGACTATTCCAACACATTCCTGGCTGGCCTCCCACATTCTACCCTACGTAAACTAGAGGTGATCCAAAACTCGGCTGCCCGTGTCCTAACTCGCATCAAGTCCCACTCACCCATCACCCCTGTGCTCGCTGATCTACACTGGCTTCCGGTTAAGCAACGCCTCCATTTCAAAATTCTCATTCTTGTTTTCAAATCCCTCCATGGCCTTGCCCCTCCCTATCTCTGTAATCTTCTCCAGCCCCCCCACCCCCCGCCTAAGATGTCTGTGTTCCTCTAATTCTGCCCTCTTGAGCATCTCTGATTAAAATCGCTCAACCATTGGTGGCCGTGCCTTCTGTTGCCTAGGCCCCAAGCTCTGCAACTCCCTGCCTAAACCTCTCCGCCTCTCTATCCTTCTTCAAAACGCTGATTAAAACCTACCTCTTTGGCCAAGCTTTTTGTCACCTGCGCTAATTTTTACTTATGCAGCTTGGTGTCAAATTGTTTTGTCGCATAATACTCCTGTGAAGCATCTTGGGACGTTTCACTATGTTAAAGGCGCCATATAAATACAAGTTGTTGTTGTAGTGTAATTTATGGATAGCCTGCAGCAGATGTGATGTTTTGTTGCTGAGCTGAAGCTGTTTTCATCCTCTGGCCTGTATCATTATGGCCAATGCTCAGCTATTACTTCTGGAGAAGTAGTCTAGATAGGCAAGTCTAATTTGGGGCAAATTATTGAATTTGAGACCTTTTCGCATGTGATGTCAAAGTCATTACATTTAGTTCATCATCTCATATGAGTGCTATTGCAGTCTACTCTAGTAAATAAATATATTATGTATTTTCAATTCATCTTAATATTTTTCATGTCCCCATTGTTCCAGTACCAAATTTGTTCTACTCAAACTGGAAAACTATTGTTTGCACATTATGTTTACAAGATAAAGCCAGCTTCCTAAATCCTATTAAAACAGATAACTACAGTAATATCATCTGCAACTAATCAGAGGATATGAACATGACCTATCAAGATGGTGCTGGTCAAAAAGTCTATGGTTCATACAGCTGACTGTGCATTTACAACATAGAGAGCATGCACAGAAAGCAGCATTTTTATTTAACTCCTGTAATAAACTTTGTAACACAGTAAAACTGTCAATTAAGTCTTTCAGCCATACTAATTAACACAAACATTGGAAATGTCATATCTGCTTCAGACCACTGACTAGTGGATCATTTCACCTCTATCGGGAACAGAAAAGAAAACCAATAAAATGTTATTGACTTTTTACCAACCACTTCACGAAAAACATTTGGCAAAAATACTTGCACAAAATGAACACATTAAGTAAATTAAATGAACAGATATCTGTGCAGCTCCAGAATTACCAATTTGTCAGCACTCAGTGCTAATAAGGGTATAAAATATGATCAAATGGGTTTTACTATGGAAGAGGGGACAAGGAACACTACTTGATTAGTTCGAGGTACTCACTGCTGGACCATTTGTTATACCCATTTAATAGACAGAATAGTACACATTAACAATTCAATGTATGATCCAGAATTTTAAAGCAGATTAATGTCATTAACTAGCTAATCAGTCTATATTTTATGATCACTATACTAATTAGTTAGACTCCCAATTAAATAACCTGTTTGTTACTCCTGGACTGGAATAACTGAAGAAATTCAAAATATTAAATAATTACTACTTTTTAAATTTTATGCCAATGGCACACATTTGAAACCAATAACCAAGACTTATACTAAAATAAATGCACTAACAATGTATAATCTTGTTTTGCCATTGGGTTTGCATTTACAAGCATATTTGGCAGTTAATGGGCCAGATTTTGCTGAGAAAATAACAGTGCCATTATTAATGCGCAAACTGACCGGCACCTTGTAGTGAGGAAGAGATACCCCATCAATTGCGAATCGTCACAACTTGCTGGCTAATTTGCGCCACTTCACTGTTAGCTTTGTGATAACTGCATCTGCACTTAGCTCCCCGTGAGTTTCATGGGGCTCAATTTTCCCCAAAGCTTTTTTTGGGCGTACTTGAAGAGTTACACCCGTTTTTTGTGGGGCCCAAGTACGCCCCCCAAAAATGTTCTAAGTTTCCCCCATTGGATTTCTTCATTTTGGCACAGCCTAACCTGTCCTTTAGTTTTGTGGGTGGAGCCTTGATCTGTGCCAAAAAGATCAGGTTGCCACCGTAACCAGGGACTCAATGCGAGCTGAGGCTGGAAAGTGAAACAGACAGCCAGCTCCCAACACATTAAAACAGATTGCATCAACTTAAAAACACAAAAATATATTGCAGCAACATACCTCCAATTATTAGTGTCATCCCCCCACCAATGCCGGTGCCGATCCCCACCCCTATCCCAGGCCGAAGGGCCTCCTGGTCTGCTTCCCCGCCCCGAGTGCCTTGCCGGTCCTGGTCCCGCTCCCCCCAATCCCCAAGCCCTTTGCCGGTCCTGCTACAGCTCCCCCCACACCAGCCCCGGGTGCCTTGCTGATCCCGCCCCAAGCCCAGGCCAAATGGCCTCCTGGTCCGCCCTCCCGCCCCTATCCCAGGCCGAATGGCATTTTCCCTCCCTTTCCCCACACCTAACTACGCCCGAATGGTTTCCCCCCATATATCTCTCCTCCTCTACCCAAACTTTCCTGCTGCTGCTGTCCGGGTATCTGCTGCACTTACCTGCGCCGATTTCCTTACCTGCGCCGATTTCCTTACCTGCGCCGATTTCCTTACCTGCGCCGATTTCCTTACCTGCGCCGATTTCCTTACCTGCGCCGATTTCCTTACCTGCGCCGATTTCCTTACCTGCGCCGATTTCCTTACCTGCGCCGATTTCGTTACCTGCGCCGATTTTGTTACCTGCGCCGATTTCCTTAGCTGCGCCAATTTCTTTAACTGTCCAGAAGGTTTTTCTGCAGGGGCCACATACGCTGGCCTAAGCAGAACTGGAGTAACTCTCAGCTGGTCAAACTTGCCTAAATGGTTAGAAGTGGCACGGGTGGCAAGTTACGCCGCCTTTGGCTGAAAAAAACCTCACCTAAATTAATCGTAACTAAACACTGGTGCAAATTGATTGGGAAAACTGTTTTTTTTTAAACTTAGGCCAAAAACACCAGCCTGCTCCAAAAAAAAAGGCACAAATCACAGAAAATTGAGCCAATGAAGTTGCTGCACTTGCACATAAATTGCCCATAAAACTCATCATTGGAAGTTAAGACGAGTAATTAATAGTGTAAGTACCTTTTTAACGACATGATAATTATTAATAACTGCCATTCAATCTCTCTTGCCCACAAAAAGATTTGCATTTCTATAGCACCTTTCACAACCACTAGACATCACAAAGTGCTTGCAGCCAATGAAGTGCGTTTTTGAAGTGTAGTCACTGTTGTAATGTAGGAAACGCGACAGCCGATTTGTGCACAAGCTCAATAACATGTATTTGTATAGCGCCTTTAATGTAGTAAAATGTCCCAAGGCACTTCACAGAATATTATAAGACAGAAAATTTGACACCAAGCCACATAAGGAAAAATTAGGGCAGTAACCAAAAGTTTGGTCAAAGAGGTAGGTTTTAAAGATTAGGCAGGAGTTCCAACACAAGCTCACAGACAGCAACGTGATAATGACCAGATCATCTGTTTCTGTTCTGTTGATTGAAAGATAAATATTGGTCAGGACACCAGAGATAACTTCACTGCTCTTCTTAGAAATAGTGCCATGGAATCTTTTACATCCACCCGAGGGGTTAGTTAGGGCCTTGGTTTAACAGGTCATCTGAAAGATTGCACCTCCAACAGTGTTGCACTCCCTCACTGGAATGTCAGCTTAGATTTTTAATTTAGAAAGTGAACAATTCTAAGTGTGGAGTCTCATTCCTTCAGGTTGTGAATTGTTTTAGATTTAAAAATGTAAAATTTTAAATTAAAAAAAATCTATCTTTTTTTTTCTCTCAATCTAAACTTTCCCTCTCTTTATTTCTCTTTCTGTACCTGATTTGACATTGAATTTACCCCCTCTAATTCAACCTCCTTCTCAGTCTTTGGTTAAGGAGATGCACTGTTTTCCCGTTGTTCATGAAAGTCCCTGATTCCCTATTGCTCTCGTTGTGCCGTTACAGCCTGCAGCAACTTTGTGGGCAAAATGCTTTTCAACCGAAACGTGCACCAACAAGTCTAACTAACAGGGCACACCACGAGATGTCCCGCTCCAGCAAAATCTGGTCTAATGTATCCCTGTGGTCTTGGCACCAAATCTTTCATGAGTATTGCACCAGGAACTAAAATGGTTCTGAACAATTTCCATTTTGACAGTTTGGAAACATAGAAAATTACAGTGCAGAAGGAGGCCATTTCGGCCCATCATGTCCACACCGGCCAACAAAGAGCCGCATGGCCCTTGGTCAGCAGCCCTAAAGGTTACATATAAACCAATGAACAATGACGGAAAGGCAAAGAGCACTCAGCCCAACCAGTCCGCCTCACACAATTGCGACACCCCTTATACTGAAACATTCTACACTCCACCCCAACCAGAGCCATCTGATCTCCTGGGAGAGGCAAAAACCAGATAAAAACCCAAGCCAATTTAGGGAGAAAAAAATCTGGGAAAATTCCTCTCCAACCCATCCAAGCGATTGAAACTAGTCCAGGCGATCACCCTGGCCGTATTCGATTCCCTGCAATTTAACAGCAGCTTCACATTTTTGTTGTTGCCTGCCACTACTTATTGCTATCTGTTTAGCAGTGTGCAATCTATAAGTACAAACAAATAAATATTCATGTTTCTGAATCACCATCATACATAACAGATAAAAGTTCCCTTTCTTTTGCAATGTAAAATTTTGATTAAAGGCAAATCCTTCATGATCCACAGAACACATTCTTAATCAGTAGTTGCGGATCAGAACCTCCAGGGAAACAGCAAAACTACAACATTCTGATAAGGTTTCTCTGGCTTTGTAGCAAAAGGTAATTTGTTCTTTTATATCTCCTTCAACAGAGTCATGCACTGCAGCCCCAGATCTTTTAATAAAAAGAGATGCTAGAACGTGTTTTAAAGCTTCAGCATATACTACTGTATGCCTAAAGTGGTCTATATTTCACAAATACACAGGAATCACGTTTGAAAATAACAAATAAAACTGAGCAAGAAAAACAGATCAGATTCTTAATGTGCATCAAAATTCTGTTAAATAGCAACAGTTACGACATTGTTCCTTTATTAAAATGTGCAATGGATTGACCATAAATACATGTCATAACCGAATGATTGACTTTAGAGAGTACGGTAGCATAGTGGTTATGTTACTGGATTAGTAATCCAGAGGCCTGGACTAATAATCCAGAGCCCTGAGTTCAAATCCCATGACGGTAGCTGGGGAATTTAATTTCAGTTAATTCAATAAATCAAGAATTACAAAGCTAGTATTAATAATGGTGACCACGAAATTGTTGTAAGAACCCATCTGGTTCACTAATGTCCTTTAGGGAAGGAAACCTGTCGTCCTTACCCGCTCTGGCCTATATGTGACTCCAGACTCTCAGCAAGGTGGTTAACTGCTCTCTGAAATAGTCTAGCAAGCCGCTCAGTTGTACCAAACCACTGCAACAAAGTCAGCAATATGGGAGTACCTTCACAAGGATTGCAATGGTTCAAAACAAAAAGACAGCTCACCACTACCTTCTCAAGGGCAATTAGGGATGAGCAATAAATACCGGCCTTGCCAGCGACGCCTACATCCAATAAATAAATAAAAAAAATTTTAAATACACAGTGCTGCAGGAAAAAGCTACAAAAGTGAAGACTGAGTATATAGCCATCCACAAGGGGGTACTTCACTTTATGAAAAATGAGACAGAACTGTTACTAATACTGCATAATTAAGAGGACCTATTATCTGAAATTAACCAAATTTATGCAAACAATTCATCAAGTTGCTAACTTTGAAGAACTGTTAATATCAAATTAAAAACAAAAATAAGCTTCAGTCTTCAAAGAGTTCATGTTGAATAATCCTTTGTATTGAATTCTAAGTATTGAAAGCTGCTACAAAACCCAGACCTTGCTTTTTATACAGTTCCAAAGTGATCTGTTGTAAATTTGTAATTCCTATTATAAAATAGAACAAAAGAAATGTAAAGAGCACAGAGTGATTCATAGAATTCTTGTAATAAACTTTTAAATTCCAATCTTGCATTTTTACTTTCATGCATAAATCTACCAGTCATTCAAAAATCTAATTAAACTTTGTTACATTACATGCAATAATTTTGAGGCAGTTCTATTTTCATTAATAAAATAAAGTCAAACTGACGTGGCATAACAACTTATTTCATTCTTTAAATCTTTTCATAGTTAGCAATTTCTAAACCAATGCATCATCATAATACATAGAATTTACAGCACAGAAAGGCCTATGCCAGTGTTTATGTTCCTCACGACCAGCCTCCAACCTGACTTAATCTAACTCCATCAGCATACACTTCTATCCTATTCTGAACTAAAGTGGCGACTTTGGTAAAACTTCATTTACAGGGTATCAGAACGGGGGGATTTGCAGATGGGAAGCTGAAGCCAAACATCATGTCAAGATCCAACAGTCACTCAATTCATCAGGACCTAAATATTATTGGTTTTTCGATATGGAAGGAAAAAGCACCAATCACAGCGGTAAGAAACTGTGCACATGTTCTGTGCATGAGCGCACCTTCAGCCAATCATGTAGCCTGTGAGGCACAAGTACAGGCATGCCAGGAATCAACAGTGTAAATGTGGGTTGGAAAGTCAAATGGGAGAGGCCGTTCACTTGCTGTATGTGGGGAAAGGGATTCACTCACTCATATCACCTTCTGACACAACAGCATATTCGCAATGGGGAGAGGCTGTTCATCAGCTGTGTGGGGGCAAAGGGAATCACTCGGACATCCCATTTAATGACACACCAACACAGTCAGACCAGAGAGAGACCATTTAGATACTTCAAGTGTGGGAACAGTTCCTTTCAATACTCTGACTGAGAAAAGCTTTAAAGGTTCAAACAATCTGATGCACGATCTGCAAATTCATACTGGAGAGAGGCTGTTCAAAATGTTCTGTCTGGGAAGACATATCATCCCTCTTCATTTTGATAATCTTAATGTGGTAGCATTTATCTTCAAATCAGACTTGGGAATATGGAAACAAATCTTCTTTAAAGCCAACTACATAATTTATGTATAATTGGGCCGATGCAAGCCTTGGGCATCTCTAAGTATAGGCTTGACTGCCTCTTTTATTTCTAAAGTTAGGCAATTTTATAAAGTAGAACAAAATTTTACTTGGCCCAGAGGAAGTTATTAGCTAATTCCACCTGCCACAAAACCAGAGAGAGTTCATCAGAAAGGTCATCGACCTGAAACGCTAACTCTGTTTTTCTCCACAGATACTGCCTGACCCACTGAGATTTCCAGCATCTTCTGCTTTTATATCATACATTTTAACATGTGAGCTCCCTGCATTTGTAAAAAGTACTTAAATGTGCCATTGACCAAATTAATTTGACCAGATAAATTAGCTCCTAGATCTCAAAGGTGTAGCATTACAATATTGTTTATATAACAGGCTATAAATAGTACACTACTGGAGCTTTAAAAGGAAGTTATTTTAATGCCTGGTCATTGTATACACTTTACACTAGTTAATCATTGTAAGCATTTTAACTGCCTCATACTAGCAACAGTCTTAGAAGTGTCGGATTAATTGGCATAAAGTTAACCATAGCAATTGTGCGTGTTGACTTAATCTACAACCAAACAGAAAGCTAATTATAAGTAACTGAAAGAGAGATTTTTTTCCCCCAGAGGAATGAACCTAATGTTAACATAAATTTATTTTATAGTATGGTGTTTATACTTTCTTTTGAAATACCAAATGTTACTTTTAAGTAAAACTAGAATATTGGGGTATTATAATACTCCAGCCATAATGAAGCAGTCCGTGCCCGCATGCAGCAAGACCTGGACGACATTCAGGCTTGGGCTGATAAGTGGCAAGTAACATTCGTGCCACACAAGTGCCAAGCAATGACTATCTCCAACAAGCAAGAGTCCAACCACTGGCCCTTGCCATTCAACGGCATTACCATTGCCGAATCCCCCACCATCAACATCATTGATCAGAAACATAACTGGACCAGCTACATAAATACTGTGGCTACAAGAGGTCAGAGGCTGGGTATTCTGAGGCGAGTGTCTCACCTCCTGACTCCCCAAAGCCTTTCCACCATCTACAAGGCACAAGTCAGGAGTGTGATGGAATACTCTCCACTTGCCTGGATGAGTGCAGCTCCAACAACACTCAAGAAGCTCGACATCATCCAGGACAAAGCAGGCTACTTGATTGGCACCCCATCCACCACCTTAAACAGTCACTCCCTCCACCATCAACACACTGTAGCTGCAGTGTGTACCATCTACAAGATGCGCTGCAGCAACTTGCCAAGGATACTTCAAACCTGCGAACCCTACTACCTACAAGGACAAGAGCAGTAGGCGAATGGGAACACCATCACCTGCAAGTTCCCCTCCAAGTCACACCATCCTGACTTGGAAATATAATCACCGGTTCGTCATTGTCACTGGGTCAAAATCCTGGAACTCCCTCCCTAACAGCTCTATCATCATCATCATAGACAGTCCCTCGAATCGAGGATGACTTGCTTCCACGTCAAAAAGTTCACAGGTGTTTCATTGATGGACCTAAAATTCCAGGTCCGAACTAAATCTTGAAGGGTGGAAGATGCCTGTGCTTGGATTTTTTTTAACATGTGGTGACCATTGCACACCAGCCATCACACGGGCTTGACAGAGCCAGGTCTTGGTCCAGTAGCAAGGATTAAACCAAGACGATTGGAGACCAGTTCTGCTGCACGGACCTAGTGCGCACACATATCGCAGTGTGGGCTGGCCCTCACCTCTTCTGGGCCCCGAACTCACGCCTCTCCTGGGTTCCGATCACGTGCCTCTACAATCTCTCGCCGCTCCTTCGCCCCGACCTTGCCGCTCCTGTTATACCTACCCACGCTCCAATCACCGACCTGGATCTTGGTGATGTCTCTCTTCACTGCCGTTGCTCTCCTGCTCCAGCACGCGCTGCTCCCTGGAGTGGTGTGCTGCCACGTTGCTCCTTCCACTCCCCGGCCTGCTCCGATGGTGCTCGCAGGCTCTATGGGAATACTTTCACCACACGGACTGCAGGGGTTCAAGAAGGCATCTCACCACACTCTCAAGGGCAATTAGGAATGGGCAAGAAATGCTGGCCTTGTCAGTGATGCCCACATTCCAGTAATGAATTTTTTATTTTTATAAAGCGTTCAGTATAACACATGCTGAAGCATCCCTCTATCTCCACATTTAGACCATAATCAAAAACTTTCTATTAATCTGCTAAAAATGAACCAGCAAAAGGTATAA
Source organism: Pristiophorus japonicus (assembly GCF_044704955.1). Lineage (NCBI taxonomy): Eukaryota > Metazoa > Chordata > Chondrichthyes > Pristiophoridae > Pristiophorus > Pristiophorus japonicus. The sequence continues at coordinate 17,561,448 of NC_091988.1, read as the reverse complement.
ATTATGAATAAAAGACAAAAGTATTTGGGAGAGAATAAAAAGTTTCTGCAGTGCTCTTCACATAGTCTAAGAGACATCTAAATGCACCTTATAGGACCATCAAGCGAGGAAGAAAAAGAAAAAGAGCGTGGATTCACGAAAGCACAGTTGGAGAAGGCTTTTTAAAAACCTTTTGAAAGCAGTGAAGGAACTGACAAGATGGAGATAGTAAGGGAGAAAGTGCCAGAGGCCAAGGGCACAGCAGCTGATGGAGTGACTGCAGATGGTGGGAGAGCGAACACAAGGAACAAGGCGTTAAGCCAGGGTCAGAGAAGCGATGGCATGTATTGGGAGATAAGGCTGGAGACCGCGGAGGTAAGGTGGGACAGTATCGTGAAAGAACTTGGAGGATAGTAATCTTAAATTCAATTCATTAGGGCAGGGGAGTCGGAGAAGCTTCCGAAGGATGGTGGTGATGGAGCTATGGCCCTTGGCACAAATGGGGTGCTGGTCTCAGCATTCTGGAGTCGGGATTGAGTGTACCATACTTCAAGCTTAAATTCTCGTCCTATGCAGCCTTTACCAGACAGTCTCAACAGACTGGACTGAAAAAGAAACTCCCATGACAGGTCTTGAGTTTGATGCTGACACCATTAAACACGAATCTGTAAATTGAAAGGTAAAAGGTGAACTGTAGCCAAAGGAAATCATAGATAAGATCAGAAGCAACTAAATGCAATCCTTCCACTACTCACTAAGATAATTGAGAAGTGCAGGTTTACAAGTTAAGTGGGCTGCTTGATGATGCTGCAACCTGCCATAAACAGAATCTGTCTTATTGATAGGCTTTCTTCAAACATCAATCTATATGAAAAACAATCTTAGATCCAGCAAGCATCTGTAGTATCATATCTGATATCCATCAGATCATAATGGGATAAACCGGATATCGGATATGATGCCACAGATGCATGCTGGACCTAAGGCTGACGAAAGCCCAGAATGGGATAAATATGATACTAACTACCTCTGTCGTTGAGCTGCAATACGCGGACGACGCCTGCGTCTGCGCACATTGAGGCTGAACTCCAGAATATAGTCAATGTATTCACTGAGGCAGATGAAAGCATGGGCCTTACGGTTAACATCCGTAAGACAAAGGTCCTCCACCAGCCTGTCCGCGTCACACAGCACTGCCCTCCAATCATCAAGATTCACGGCGCGGCCCTCGACAACATGGACCATTTCCCATATCTCAGGTGCCTCTTATCAACAAAGGCAGATGAGAGCCACAGACCCTGTTCCAGGTGGGACAGACATTCATCAAGGGAAGGGGTTGGTGGGACTGGTTTGCCGCGTGTTCCTTCCGCTGCCTGCGCTTGACCTCTTCACGCTCTTTGCAGTGAGACTCGAAGAGCTCAACACCCTCCCGGATGGACTTTCTCCACCTCGGGCAGTCTTCGGCTAAAGTCTCCCAGGTGTCAGTAGTGATGTCGCACTTTACCAGGGAGGCTTTGAGGGTGTCCTTGTAATGTTTCTGCTGCCCACCTTTGGCTCGTTTATCATGAAGGAGCTCCGCATAAAGCATTTGCTTCGGGGGTCTCGTATCTGGCATGCGTACTATGTGGCCTGCCCAGCGAAGCTGATGAAGCACTGACCACACTCTAATACTGGGGATGTTAGCCTGGACGAGGACACTGATGTTGGTGCGTCTGTCCTCCCAGGGGATTTGCAGGATCTTGCGGAGACATCGTTGGTGATATATCTCCAGCGACTTGAGGTGCCTTCTATACATGGTCCATGCCTCAGATCCATACAGGAGAGCGGATATTACTACAGCCCTGTAGACCATGGTGACAGTTTTGAGGGCCTGGTCTTCAAACACTTTTCCTCAGGTGGCTGAAGGCTGCACTGGCGCACTGGAGGTGGTGTTGGATCTCGTCGTCAATGTCTGCTCTTGTTGATAGGAGGCTCCCGAGATAAGGGAAGCGGTCCACGTTGTCCAGGGTTGCGCCATGGATCATGACGACTGGGGGGCAGCGCTGTGCGGTGAATGCAGGCTGGTGGAGGACCTTTTTCTTACTGATGTTTAGCGTAAGGCCCATGCTTTTGTACACCTCAGTAAATACGTCGATTATATCCTGGAGTTCAGCCTATGTGTGTGCGCAGACGCAGGCGTTGTCTGCGTACTGTAGCTCGACGACAGAGGTTGGGGTGGTCTTGGCCCTGGCTGGGAGAGGGCGAAGATGGAACGGGTTCCCACTGGTTCTGTAGTTTAGTTCCACTCCAGCAGGGAGCTTGTCAACTGTGAGGTGGAGAATGGCAGCGAGGAAGGTGTCTCAATCTGTTCCAAAAGTCTGGTTGGGCTCTGACTCTGGATTTACACAGCCAGTTTAGTGTTGGTACAAAGCTATTGTTGCTTTACAACAACACTAAACTTGCAGTATAAATCAGAATCGTAGAATAGTACAGCACAGATGGAGGCCGTTCTGCCCATCGAGTCTAAGCTGGTTCTTTCGAAGAGCAATCCAGTTAGTCTCACTCCCTAAATATACCCTTAAATACATTCCAAATGTTATTTTTAAACCATGTTGCAAATAGTTGAGAGTAATCAAAATGTTAGCTTGGTATTACCTGCACAAAGACAAATTTTCATGTTAATTTTAGACAATAAACAAACAATTTGAAACTACAGATAAAGTAATACACAGATAGATATGGTAACTTAGTCGTATGGTAGCAGCAAAGTGTCAATATAGAAGTCAGATATCAAGGCCAAAGCTTCGGGTATAACAGTGTGGATATCCTGTAGGCTGCCTACGAATTTCATCTGAGGCCAGTGCTCAATGATACACACTCGAGGGTCTGATTAGGAGCTCCACAGTCGCATGATGGGGATGCTTTAATATTCCATCTATGGAGAACGTGGCAGCATCTACCCATGACCAGTTCTGAGGCGGTTGATGGTTGTCCAGTGTGCAAAGAAGATTTGATCCTTCAGGTTCTATTTTGGGGTCCTTTATGAGGAAACCATTCCGTACGTCACAGTTCTTCCAAGCATTTCACCATCGGTCATCAAGGCTGAGGTGAATTCGCTGAAGGGCTTCGGCGATGGCCCAAAATTGCCTTCTAGATTTGAGACGGGTTGGTGGTAGGTGGTTCAAGTCGACCTGGATCGGCATCTTTGCTGGAGTGGCAGTTGTATTCTCTGGAGACTGCATATTCGCGGTGTGGGGGTTGCGATGTTTGCAAGCACGGACATCCAAGGTGTAGGTGCCGATAAAAACGTACAAGTGGTAATTCTCAGAGTAGAATTCAGCTGAACATCAACGGATTTGATAGCCATGCCGGAGAGCAGACGTCTGCTGTAGAGTACACCAGGGCAAATACGGAGGTTTTGAACCTCTGCTTCCCATGTGGATCCGGCGAGTTTCTGGATCAAGTTGACCCTACTCTTTGGTTCCTTCCCAAAGTTTTGGAGATGTTTTCGATACGCAATCAAGCGTGACTCCTAAATAGGAGGTTTTTTTTGGCATGGTTTACTCCTGTGTTACAAAAGTAGACTTTTAAAGCTTGGTTTGCTTGATGAGTATTGAGGTGGAATGTCAGGGTGACAGTCTTTTATGGGTTTGGCAGAAGTTGCCATTGGCGGAAGTAAGCCTCTATCCTCTGTAAATCACTGGTCAGGGTCTCCTCGATGGACAGATTCATGTTTTGCGTGGCCAAGGAAATGTTAGCAGCGTATACGAATTTGTGGGACTCTTTTCAGGCAGGTCACGAGTGTAAACATTGAATAACATGGGTGCCAGAACAGAACCATGTGGGAGTCCGTTGTTCAATGTTCCATATCTGCTCTTCTGGGTGCCAGAGTGAACACGGATACGTCGGTTGCTAAGCTAAGTGAGAAATGCTTTCAGAGTCCGTAAAATAAGGGGCTATGTTGCAATTACCAGCTTACAGTAAATGATTGTCACTATAGAAATACTGGCCCGGAATTTGCATTCAGCAGTGAAGTGAAGTCTGTCGCTGCTGGCCTCGAAACATGCTCAAATGTCGAGACCTTCGGGTTTTCCGACCTTCAATTCAATGGATGATAGCGGGGATTCCCCTGTAATGTTAACACGCTGTCTAAGCAGCCAATCAAAAGGCAGAATTCTCACAGACAGCGAACAAGGAAATGAGTAAGCTCTTAAAATTCTGACCTTTTACAATAGAGAGAACAGAAGAAAAATTGGGACTCTCTCACGGGGGAAAAGGCAAACCTGAAATAAAGATGGACAAACTATAAACAAAATATTAAAAAACATTTTTTGGAAGGTTTCTTCAAAATTTTTATTTTTATTAAACTGGACAAATTTCACACTACACAAAATTAAAATTAGTCCTCCAGGCCCTTAACCTTTGTTTAGCAGTCAATACACTGTTAAAACCCCAGTTACACCTAATCCCTTGGGGTCTAAGTTTCAGTGGGGAAATTAAAACGCACTTAATGTCGAAGAGCCGAAGTTTTCGTTAGTTTCAATGATTTTTCTGATGATGCAGAGTGTGGGCTCCATGGGTGGGGGCAGGGGCACAGCGTGTTTCGGAGCCGTCAAAGACTGACTGCAATTTGGGGATTTCTGCCTGCGCCAAAACAAAAGTTGCGGTCAGTGTCAAATGCGGAATGATGGCAAAGCTGCCAGTTCCCCGTCATTCTGACCACAAATTCCAGGTCATTATGTCCAGTGTACCAAGCATAAGGTCCAAGTCAAGTTGTATAAAACATGAATTGATTTTTAATTATATAACTAAATGCAGAGTTAATGAGGCTCACCTAATTTAATTCTGAGCCATAAATGTCATTACAGTATAATAGAAGAAGCCTGATTTGATTAGAAAGTATTCGGTGCTTCCTTATTAAGATTAACAGCAGGAATCTGATCGTACATCAAGTTTTATATAATTCTGCGCTGGTTTACCTTAATGAATTTAATTAAAATCATATATTAAAAATATAACATATCCTAATGGGAATAATCAGTGCCTATCTTCTTTCTTGCACTGTTATTTTTTATTCTCAAAAATTGTGGCATACCATTGGACACCTAAATTATAACCAGCTTTTTGTTCGATATCAAGTTGTGAATAAGCTGCAATTTCCTCCAATTGGGAAAACCAAATTCATCATCAGCCCCTGCCACAACCTTCGTATCCTTCCCACCAATCCCATCCCTCCCCCTGACAATGCTTCAGGGTGAAAATGGATATTTGCAATCTCACATCCTATTTCAACCTGGGGATCAACCTCCCAATCCCATATCCTCCCCGTCACAAGGATCACCTGCCTCCGTAGCAGTGCCCGCCACCACGGCTATCGATCTCAATGCACCTGCCGCTGAATCCCTCATCCATGCCTTTGTCTAGACTCAATTATTCCAATGCTCTCTTGGCCAACACCCTATCCTCCACCCTCATCCAAGACTCCGCTACCCATAACCCACACCAGCTCCTGCACACCCCGTCATCATGGGCCACCCCGACCTGTGAGAGAACATCTCTGCAGGTCGGGACTATAAAAAGAGCTGACGCATGCCACTGCAGTTTCCAACGCGAGCTGACATAAATGTGCAACGGCTTCGAGGTGGGCGACTGGGTGACATCATCAGAACCCAGGTCGCCGTTGGGAGCATGGGCAGGAGCATCGGTGGGTCCCTGGTATAGCAGAGGAGCGGGAAGGTTGTGGGGGGACTTGCAACGAGTGATCGAGGCGGAGGAGTGATGAGGGATCGGAGCCGAGATGTGGTGGGTGATCGTGACAGAGGATTGGTGTGGAGGTGCGGCGGGAGATCGTGGCGGAGGTGCAGCGAGTGTTTTTGTGGCGGAGGTGCGGTGGGAGATTGTGGAGGAGGTACGGCGAATGAGGTTACGGGGCCCAGAGGAGCCGAGGGCTTAGGAGCAGCATGGGCCTGCCCGCGCTGCGATATAGAAACATAGAAAATAGGTGCAGGAGTAGGCCATTCGGCCCTTCGAGCCTGCACCGTCATTCATAGAAACATAGAAACATAGAAAATAGGTGCAGGAGTAGGCCATTCGGCCCTTCTAGCCTGCACCGCCATTCAATGAGTTCATGGCTGAACATGCAACTTCAGTACCCCATTCCTGCTTTCTCGCCATACCCCTTGATCCCCCTAGTAGTAAGGACTACATCTAACTCCTTTTTGAATATATTTAGTGAATTGGCCTCAACAGCTTTCTGTGGTAGAAAATTCCACAGGTTCACCACTCTCTGGGTGAAGAAGTTTCTCCTCATCTCGGTCCTAAATGGCTTACCCCTTATCCTTAGACTGTGACCCCTGGTTCTGGACTTCCCCAACATTGGGAACATTCTTCCTGCATCTAACCTGTCTAAACTCGTCAGAATATTAAATGTTTCTATGAGATCCCCTCTCATTCTTCTGAACTCCAGTGAATACAAGCCCAGTTGATCCAGTCTTTCTTGATATGTCAGTCCAGCCATCCCGGGAATCAGTCTGGTGAACCTTCGCTGCACTCCCTCAATAGCAAGAATGTCCTTCCTCAAGTTAGGAGACCAAAACTGTACACAATACTCCAGAGGTGTGGCCTCACCAAGGCCCTGTACAACTGTAGCAACACCTCCCTGCCCCTGTACTCAAATCCCCTCGCTATGAAGGCCAACATGCCATTTGCTTTCTTAACCGCCTGCTGTACCTGCATGCCAACCTTCAATGACTGATGTACCATGACACCTAGGTCTTGTTGCACCCCTCCTTTTCCTAATCTGTCACCATTCAGATAATAGTCTGTCTCTCTGTTTTTACTACCAAAGTGGATAACCTCACATTTATCCACATTATACTTCATCTGCCATGCATTTGCCCACTCACCTAACCTATCCAAGTCGCTCTGCAGCCTCATAGCATCCTCCTCGCAGCTCACACTGCCACCCAACTTAGTGCCATCCGCAAATTTGGAGATACTACATTTAATCCCCTCATGTAAATCATTAATGTACAATGTAAACAGCTGGGGCCCCAGCACAGAACCTTGCGGTATCCCACTAGTCACTGCCTGCCATTCTGAAAAGTACCCATTTACTCCTACTCTTTGCTTCCTGTCTCCCAACCCGCTCTCAATCCACGTCAGCACACTACCCTCAATCCCATGTCCTTTAACTTTGCACATTAATCTCTTGTGTGGGACCTTGTCGAAAGCCTTCTGAAATTCCAAATACACCACATCAACTGGTTCTCCCTTGTCCACTCTACTGGAAACATCCTCAAAAAATTCCAGAAGATTTGTCAAGCATGATTTACCTTTCACAAATCCATGCTGACATAGACCTATCATGTCACCTCTTTGCAAATGCACTGCTATGACATCCTTAAAAATTGATTCCATCATTTTACCCACTGCCGATGTCAGGCTGACCAGTCTATAATTCCCTGTTTTCTCTCTCCTTCCTTTTTTAAAAAGTGGGGTTACATTGGCTACCCTCCACTCCATAGGAACTGATCCAGAGTCTATGGAATGTTGGAAAATGACTGTCAATGCATCCACTATTTCCAAGGCCACCTCCTTAAGTACTCTGGGATGCAGACCATCAGGCCCTGGGGATTTATCGGCCTTCAATCCCATCAATTTCCCCAACACAATTTCCCGACTAATAAGGATTTCCCTCAGTTCCTCCTTCTTACTAGACCCTCTGACCCCTTTAATGTGTGTGCGCACTAGGTCTGTGCAGCAGAGCAGGTCTCCAGTCATCCTGGTTAACCCTTGCCACTGGATAAAGGCCTAGCTCTGTCAAGCCCGTGTGGTGGCCGATGTGCAATGGGCACCACGTTAAAAAAATCCACGCACAGACATCTTCCACCCGCCTCAATTGGAGTTCAGGAGTGGAACATCTGGTCCTTCATTGAAACATCTGTGAACTCTTGTGGAAGCAAGTCATCCTAGTTCAAGGGACTGCCTATGATGATGATGATGATGATGATGATGATGATGATGACGACGACCCATCAACTCAATCCTTGCTGTACATTGGCTCACGGTCCCCTAATGCCCTCATCATGGCCTGGCCTCTCCCATCGCGGTAACCTCCTCCAGCCCAACAACCCCCGCCCAAAACTCTCTGTTCACCTGACCATGGTCGTTTGTGCAACCATTCCCCCCACCACCCCAAAACCCCTCCCTTCGGCCCACCATTGGTTGCCATGCCTTCAGCTGTCTAATTGTTATTCAAAATTAGGGAAACATAATCACATTAAGACTTTTAAAGAAATTGTTTCATTTCTGTAGGCCACGTGGAATATCAGGTACTGAAATACTAATATTAATGCAGACATAATGTACTAACGGTACTGTTCTCATTAATGCTTTCTTCAAAAACGAATTATTTACAGTTAATGTAAATGTTGAACGAATAATACTTTGAAAATGATTTCTAAGGAAGTTATGATTTAACTCTTAAAATGTTTAAAATCCTAAACCCTATACCCTATACCTTAAATTGTACTGGAAAAATTACATTCTTCTCTACACCTACTTGAAATGTTCCAGTGAATAAGGTTCGAAGTTAGACAAGTAACACAACATGTGTCAATGATACTAAACTTAAGATGTGATAAATACAACACTGTATTGCCAGGAGTAATGCATCAGGGATTTGATTTTAAACACAAAGGAGTTTATATTTTTTTGGTTCACTTCAAAGTTATTTCTTTCCCCTCTTTAGGTACATTCCATTCCACATCATTCCACATGTGACAGATTTGCCAAGTAACTCTGCCCAGGTTTCTGACATTGACAGTTTTGAAGCAATCATATATACACAAGACAATCTGGAGTAATGCACTGTTCCAGTTTCACTCCCTTTGTGTGGCAAAGCACTTGGCTTTTGCTTGTTGCATATTGTGGAAAAAAATTGAGAGAAAATGTTGTAACATAATAAAATATGTTGTTTTCACAAGGGAATGGAGAACAATGTGTATTAGCACCATTTTTGTAAAATAGTTGACAGATCCTCTATTTAAAGTTGCAGGTAATAATAATACATCATAAAATAGTAGCCAAGAACAGGTTTTAGCAGTAGGGTGCACCTGTGCCACATCAGAGTACTAAAATTCTGACAAAAATCTGATATATAGTTCCACCTTGATTTCATATAAAGGAAAACAAAACGAAATGCTGCAGAATTGCCTTATGCATTTTGTACACTTGCAGAAAGAGCATTTCCACGGTGACTAGCAATGACAATGGCAAATTATGATGTTAAAATCTGCTCACACATTCTATTAAAGTTTTGTGTTAGTTCCTCCAGAAGCTAATAACATTACAGACTTGGAATTTCTCAGCATTGCAAGGTCTATAAACTAAGTAAAGGGTAATTTCTGAATGCAACATATTGTGAAAGATAATCAAGAAGAAATTCAACAGTCTAGTAAATTATTTATGGTACACACAGGTAAGTTAAATTTGTCCACGTATTTTCCTTGGCGTCAAGCTGCGAAATAGTAGACTTTCAGGACAAAATGATGTGATGTGTATTCTCGTGGGAAGGTTGGAAGAGTGTGCAATAAAATTAATCGGAATAAAATCATAAAAATGAATTCCATTAGTTCAGATGGAAGAGAATCACTGTAAGACAGAATTATTAAAGTGCCTTGTCTCCCTTCAAAATAAATGGTTTAATCATCCAAAATCTGGTAGCTGAGTGACAGAAGAAATTTCATGTCCAGTTTACATTTTCTTTTACATCAATGTCTCTCTCAAAATTTTCAACGTTAATAAAATTCATCTGCAGGTTGCAATTGAATTAAGCAAGACGGAAGCCCTTCAAGGAGTGTGGATTCATCCCTAACTCAACACCAAAAGCGTGAAAAAGCCTTTCTATGCTGCATACACAACGGAAAAGGACAGAGGTAATGGAGTATGTAAAAGGTGCAGCATGCTTGAAATGGGACATCGCTTCTGAGTAATGACTACAGAAAACGCATGCTTTGAGACACAAAGGTGAGAAAGTTTCCAGCAGCCATACACTGTACATTAGTCTTTCAGCAACAACTCTGACATAGCTAAAATTAAGCTATACTATCTCATTTCTAGAGTCATTGTTCAATGTGTCTTCATGTGTGATTAACATTTACTAGTCTCCCGCAGAGAGAAATTTTTTCCATAAGTTTGCAGAGAAGTATAGTTAAGACAGCAGCTCTAAATTTTTTGACTACCGGATGTTATTCTAAAAATGCTGCAAGGTGAAGTTGCTAATGCAGGTTAGGCCTGTGGCCCTGCACCCTCAGGACTTGACCTGTGCAGTGACCATGGGAGGTCACGCCTAGCCTAGACTTACCGGTACCTGTCGACAGTGCCCGGGCTCCTGTGTGTGCGTGCGCGCGCGCGTGCTGGCAGCCTGTGGGCAGCTCCCTCAGCACCCGCGTGCACACACTCACTGACTGCCGCTCCAGCCAATCGCCACACACTCACTGACTGACAGCCGCTCCCAGCGATGGTTAACGCATTGGTTTGCTGCTCTCTTTTTATGTTTTTTTTAAAATGGAGTGTTTTCAGACAACGATGAAGTGCTGCGCAGTGGCTTTCTGTGAAGAACGTCTACGGGCCGTTGCCCACACCCTCCTCTCCCTCAGGCCCAACTAATGCCAAACCACGGATGTTTCTGGACCAGAGAGGTCCAACCTACACTGTTGAAATCTCCAACCTGCACAAGAGCTTAGACTACTTTTTTTGTGGAAGTATATCGATAAGTTCATTCTTTAAAATGATCCAGTTTTGAGAGGAGTTGTATTAGTCCAAATGAGAATGCAGGCGATATTAACTTTGCTACATAAATAAAGAGACTGCCTTTAACCTCCCCTAGCGATGCGGCATTGCAGTGAAAAGTCACAAATGTACCATTTCCAATGCACAAGCCTGGGAATTTATTAACATGCTAAAGTTATGGATACTACCCCACTGGACTATTTATATCATTTAGACAGTACATGGGGGAAAAAAGGAAATCTAGCTGCAGAAGGTGTATTTTACAAACATTATACAATGACCATTGGGAACCCGTCCCATAGCAGACCAACAGACCTGCTTACAAGCACACTGTTGCAAGAGCTAATGATTTACCCTTAATCATAGTTTTTTTGTACCAGAGACAACATGGGATGTCCAACGCATTCTTCTGCTTACTCCAAAAGGTGGTAAGTACTACACTGTCATATTAAAAATCAGGCTTAAACAAATAGATTTTTTACAATCATATTATACAGAAGCAGAAAGACACAGCAAGTTATGGGTGGTAAAAGTACGTAGAAAATAATAGGCATCAGTCCACAAAAGGTTAAAATACATTTTTCGAGAATGAATTGCTCACACTTCGTTATGCAATAAGGTTTTGGGATGGCAGTCTTTCACAGAAGTTTAACAATACTATGCTGTACGTGGGTAACACGATTACTATGTTAAATCACAGAGTCTCAGCATATGTTTAGAGAATTACAACTGTTAGCTCTCTATAAAGTCATCTCCATATTTTTTAATTGTGCTGCCAAACCTGTCACACACAGAGAATGATAAATACAATGCTAGCTGGCTGGTTTCTCTCTCAACTCGACATTACAATCTCATTCTCTCTCCCAACATGGTTGATGAGTGGTGGCCATCGTTTAAGGAGATATTTCATAACTCTCAACAAAAATATATCCCTATGAGAAGGAAAGACTAAGAGAAGGGATAACCATCCGTGGCTAACTAAGGAAATAAGGGATGGTATCAAATTGAAAACAAGGGCATAGTGTGGCCAAGACTAGTAGGAGGCCAGAGGATTGGGAAATTTATAAATTCAGCAAAGAACGACTAAAAAAATAATAAAGAGAGGGAAGATAGATTATGGGCCCAAGTTTCGAGCCGCGCCTTGAACGGCGCAGTCCCGACCTGGACGCCCGTTTTTCACGCTACAAAGTGCGCCTAAAAAAACCCTCCAGATTCTCCAGCTCCCTGCAGGTCCTCTGGCCCTCGGCGCAGCGCAGCAAGAGCTGTAGGGGGCGGAGCCAGGTCCCTGCGCTGAAAACAGTGCCGGGACCTCTGCACATGCGCGCTACAGTGGGCGTGCATGTGCAGTAGCTCCAGGCGCCAAAAACTGTGTGGGAGGGGCCGAAGCACTCAGCCCCTAGCCCTGGCCAAATGGCCTCACTGGGGCTGCGTGAATAAGGCTCCTCCCATGGCCAGCTCCTGCTTCCTCCCGACCCGAATCGACTCCCGCTTCCTGTCTCCGGACCGGACCCGACACCGACCTGACTCCCGCTCCCCCCCCGCCGCAGACCCGACCCGACTCCTGCCCCCCTGCCCCCCCCCCACCCGGCCCCGAACCGGATCAGACCCCCCGGACTGGACCCGACCCTGACCCGACTCCCACTCCCCCCGCCCCCCTCCGCCCTTCGCCCCCGGACTGGATTCGACCTGACCTCCCTCCCCCCAAGCTGACCTCCCTCCCTCCCTCCCCCCGACCCGAACCGAACCGACCTCCCTCCCACCACCCCACCGACCCGCGCTCCCCCGACCCGACCCAACGCCACCTACCTGTAAATCTGGTGCTGGGGACGGGCCCTGCCCGAAGTCTCGAGCCCGGCCCGTTCAGCCTCCCCTTCGCCTTTCCCCCACCCCCTTTCTCCTTTCCCCCCCCTTCTCCTTCTCCTTCCCCTTCCCCCCATCTCCTTTCCCTGTGCCCCTCCCATCTCCATTCCCTGTGCCCCCCCCATCTCCTTTCCCTGTGCCCCCCCATCTCCTTTCCCCCCATCTCCCCACCTTCTCCCCCCCTCCCCCATCCCTCCCCCTTCCCTCTACCCCCCCTCTCCCTCTACCCTCGCTGTCAGAAACACAGACACTGACAGACAGAGAATGAGAGACACACACACACACACACACATACACACACACAGAGATAGAGACACTGACAGAGGCACACTGGGGAGGGGCATCCCAGCACGCTGTTGGAGGGCTCCCGGTGCTGCAGTCGGTAAGTAGAAAATGTTTTATTTATTGATTTAAAAAAAAAAATTATTTCTTATTAATTTTTTTTGATTGATTTATTGGTTGATTTATTGATGTATTTATCATTTATTATTGATGATGACTCTTTATTTGTAAAACTGAAGTGTTTAATGTTTGTAAACTTCCCTTTAAACCTCCCCCCCCATTCCCTACACCTGATTTGTAACCTATGCCTGATTTTCTAAAGTGTAGACAAGGTTTTTTCGAGCGAACAAAAATCTTCACTTATTCCATTCTAAGTTAGTTTGGAGTAAGTTTTCACTGCCGAAACTTTGAAAACAGGTGTAAGTGGCCGGACACACCCCCTTTTGAAAATAAAATTCTGTTCCAAAGTGAAACTGTTCTAACTGACTAGAACTGGAGCAAACTAAATGACGAGAATTAAGATTTCTAAGATACTCCGTTCTACACCAGTTGCTCCTAAAAATCAGGAGCAAATCATGTGGAAACTTGGGGCCTATGAAAGTAAACTAGCACAGAATATAAAAACAGATAGCAAGTGTTTCTACAGGTACATAAAAAGGAGAAAAGAGTGGCTAAAGTGAATGTTGGTCCCCTAGAGGATGAGACTGGGGAATTAATAATGGAGAAAAGGGAAATGGCAGAGACATTGAACAAATATTTTACATAAGAACATAAGAAATAGGAGCAGGAGTAGGCCATAAGGCCCCTCGAGTCTGCTCCGCCATTCAATAAGATCATGGCTAATCTGATCATGGACTCAGCTCCACTTCCCTGCCCGTTCCCCATAACCCCTTATCGTTTAAGAAACTCTCTATTTCTGTCTTAAATTTATTTAATGTCCCAGCTTCCACACTCTCTGAGGCAGCAAATTCCACAGATTCACAGCCCTCAAAGAAATGTTTCCTCATCTCAGTTCTAAATGGGTGGCCCCTTATCCTAAAATCATGCCCTCTAGTTCTAGTCTCCCCCACCAGTGGAAACATCCTCTCTGCATCCACCTTGTCAAGCCCCCTCATAATCTTATACGTTTCTATAAGATCACCTCTCATTCTTCTGAATTCTAATGAGTAGAGGCCCAACCTACTCAACTTTGCTCATAAGTCAACCCCATCATCCCTCGGATCAACCTAGTGAACCTTCCCAGAACTGCCTCCAAAGCATGTATACCCTTTCATAAATATGGAAACCAAAACTGTACCCTGTACAGCTGTAACAAGACTTCCCTGCGTTTATATCCCATCCCCTTTGCAATAAAGGCCAAGATACCATTGGCCTTCCTGATCACTTGCTGTACCTGCATACTATCCTTTTGTGTTTCATGCACAAGTATCCCCAGGTTCCGCTGTACTGCAGCACTTTGCAATGTTTCTCCATTTAAATAATAACTTGCTCTTTGATTTTTTTTCTGCCAAAGTGCATGACCTCACATTTTCCAACATTATACTCCATCTGCCAAATTCTTGCCCACACACTTAGCCTGTCTATGTCCTCCTGCAGCCTCATCATGTCCTCCTCACACATTACCCTTCCTCCCATCTTTGTATCATCAGTAAACTTGGCTATGTTACACTCAGTCCCCTCTTCCAAGTTGTTAATATAGATTGTAAATAGTTGAGGTCCCAGCACTGATCCCTGCGGCACCCCACTTGTTACTGATTGCCAACCAGAGAATGAACCATTTATCCTGACTCTCTGTTTTCTGTTCGGCAGCAAATCTTCTATCCATGCTAATATATTACCCCCAACCCCGTGAACTTATATCGGTTTTCACGGTAGAAGACACTAAAAACATCCCAATAGTGGATAATCAAGGGGCTATAGTGAAGGAGGAACTTAATACAATCACTGTCACTAATGAAGTAGTACTCCGTAAAATAATAGGACTAGAGGTGGTCAAGTCCCCTGGACCTGATGCCTTACATCCTAGGGTCTTAAAAGAAGTGGCTGCAGAGATAGTGGATGCATTGGTTGTAATCTACCAAAATTCCCTGGATTCTGGGGCGGTCCCAACGGATTGGAAAACCGCAAATGTAACACCTCAATTTTAAAAAGGAGGCAGACAGAAAGCTGGAAACTACAGACCAGTTAGCCTAACATCTGTCGTTGGGAAAATGCTGGAGTCCATTATTAAGGAAGCAGTAGCAGGACATTTGGAAAAGCATAATTCAATCACGCAGAGTCAGCATGGTTTTATGAAAGGATAATCATGTTTGACAAATTTGCTGAAATTCTTTGAGGATGTAATGAGCAGAGTGGATAAGGGAGAAACAGTGAATGTGGTGTATTTGGATTTCCAGAAGGCATTCAATAAGATGCCACATAAAAGGTTACCGGAGAAGATAAAAGTTCACGGGGTTGGGGGTAATATATTAGCATGGTTAGAGGATTGGCTAACGAACAGAAAACAGAGAGTCAGGATAAATGGGTCATTTTCCAGTTGGCAAACAGTAACTAGTGGGGTGCCACAGGGATCGGTGTTGGGTCCTCAACTATTGACAATCTATATCAATGACTTGGATGAAGGGACTGAGTGTAATGTAGCCAAGTTTGCCGATGATACAAAGATGGGTGGGAAAGCAAATTGTGAGGAGGACACAAATAATCTGTAAAGGAATATAGATAGGCTAAATGAGTGGGCAAAAACTTGGCAGATGGGGTATAATGTGGGAAAATGTGAGGTTATCTGCTTTGGCAGAAAAAATAGAAAAGCAAATTATATTTTAAAGGGGAAAAAAATTGCAAAATGCTGCAGTACAGAGGAACCTGGGGGTCCTTGTGCATGAAACAAAATGTTAGTATGTAGGTACAGCAAGTAATCAGGAAGGCAAATGTAATGTTGGCCTTTATTGCAAGGGGGATGGAGTATAAAAGCAGAGAAGTCCTGCTACAACTGTACAGGGTATTGGTGAGGCCACACCTGGAGTACTGCGTACAGTTTTGGTCTCCGTATTTAAGGAAGGATATACTTGCATTGGAGGCTGTTCAAAGAAGGTTCACGAGGTTGATTCCGGAGATGAGGGGGTTGGCTTATGAGAATAGGTTGAGTAGCTTGGGACTATACACATTGGAGTTCAGAAGAACGAGAGGTGATCTTATCGAAACATATAAGATAATGGAGGGGCTCAACAAGGTGGATGCAGAAAGAATATTTCCACTCATAGGGGAAACTAAAACTAGGGGACATCGTCTCAGAGTAAGGGGCCACCCATTTAAAACTGAGATGAGGAGGAATTTCTTCTCTGAGGGTTGTAAATCTGTGGAATTCTCTGCCCCAGAGAGTTGTGGAGGCTGGATCATTGAAAATATTTAAGGCGGAGAAAGACAGATTTTTGAGCGATAAGGGAATAAAGGGTAATGGGGAGCGGGCAGGGAAGTGGAGCTGAGTCCATGATCAGATCAGATCAGCCACGATCTTATTGAATGGCGGAGCAGGCTCGAGCGGCCAGGTGGCCTACTCCTGCTCCTATCTCTTATGCTCTTATGACTTAGCTGATTTTCTTTCTCATCAATACTGCTGTGGTCAGTGTTCCATTGAAATCTCCTCCTTCTAAGCTCCAGATATGCTTTCCAACATGGTCTTCCATCTAAATCTTCACCAACGCAGAATCACAGAATGATACAGCACAGAAGACGACCCTTCGGGCTATCGTGCCTATGTCGGCTCTTTGAAAGAGCTATCCAATTAGTCCAACTCCCCATGTTCTTTCCCCATACCGTGTAAATATTTTCCCTTCAAATATTGATCCAATTCCTTTTTGAAAGTTATTAAATCTGCTTCCACTTCTCAGGCTGTGCAGTCCAGATCCCAACAACTCGCTGCATAAAACAAAGTTGTCATGTCGCCTCTGACTCTTTTGCCAATTACAATCTGGATTCAGATTTTTAACTCTTTAACCTCCCACCCGACCCCAACCCACCCATTTTTTGGGGGTTAAAATTCTCCCCTATGTCTCTATCTATAAAGCTAAGGATTTCATATGCCCTTTTTTTTTTTAAAAACAAAAAAAACAGCCCTCTCAAGTTGTCCTGCCACCTTCAAAAACTTGTGTCTGCACACCCCTTTAAAATTGTACCATTTAACTTATATCACCTCCTCATTTCTCCTACCAAAAGTATCACTTCACACTTCCCTGCATTAAATTTTATCTCCAATGTGTCTGCCCATTTTACCAATCTGTCCATGTCCTCCTGTTCTATCCTCCTCACTGTTTGCTCCATTTCTGAGTTTCACGTCATCTCGAAACTTTGAAATTATGCCCTGTATACCCAAGTCCAGGTCATTTATATGTCAAAAATAGCAGTGATCCCAATACCGACCCTTGGGAACACCACTGCACACCGCGACCATTACTCTCTGCTTTCTGTCCCTTAGCCAATTACGTCTCTATGTAGCCACTGCCCCTTTAATCCTATGGGCTTCAACTTTACTAACAAGTCTATTATGTGGTACTTTATTCAAACACTTTCTGAAAGTTCATATACACAACACTCATCAACCCTCTCCATTAGTTCAAAGAACACATCGCAAGTTAGCTCCCTGAAGGTAGCTGAAAAGGTAGATAAGGTGGTTAAGAAGTCATATGGGAGGGATACTTTCCTTTATTAGCCGAAGCATAGAATACAAGAGTAGGGAGGTTATGCTTGAACTGTATCAAACACTAGTTAGGCCACAGCTAGAGTACTGTGTGTAGTGCAGGAAAGATGTGATTGCACTAGAGAGGGTACAGAGGAGATTTACGAAGATGCTGCCTGGACTGGAGAGTTTTAGCCAAGAAGAAAGATCTAGAAAGTGGGATTAGGCTGGATTGCTGTTTTTTGGCCGGCACAGACACAATGGGCTAATTGGCCTCCTTCTGTGCTGTAAATTTGTATGATTCCATTATTCTACGATTTGCCTTTAACAAGTCTGTGCTGGCTTTCATTTATTAATGCATATTTTCCCAAGTGAATTTATTTTGTCCCAATTTAGTGTCTCTAAAAACTTTCCCTACCATCGACATTTGGCTGACTGGCCTGTATTTGCCAGGTTTATCCCTCCCACCTTTTTTGAGCAGGGTTGTTAACATTTGTAATCCTCCAGTCCTCTGGCAACACTTCCATATCTAACAAGGATTGGAAGATTGTGGCCAGAGCCTCTGCAATTATTGCCCTAACTTCTCTCCCATCCAGACGGGGTAATTTTTCTACTTTTAAGCGCTGCCAACCTTTTAAGTACCTCCTCATTATCTATTTTTATCCTAAACAATTTCTCTCCTCCTTTACTGTGACATTGACAGCATTCTCCTTGGTGAAGACCGATCTAAACTACTCACTTGGTCTCTCAGCTATGCCCTCTGCTGTTATGAGAAGATCTCTTTTTTGGTCCCAAATGGGCATGGCATTAGAAGTTGAGATCAAAAAAGACAAAGGGCCCGAGTTTGGTGAAGCTTAAGTTCTGCCCAAGTACTGTCCAAAGGACCACTAAGATCCTGACGGTACTTTGGGCAGAAGTTTCAGGGAAAAATGTGGGATAGACCGCCCGGCGACAAAAATGGGCCTTGCACGCCGATTCAGGGCGTCAGCTCCCATTTTGGGCGGCAAATGCGATCCTCGGCAAAGTCCCGCCGAGGATAGAGTCAGGCCCAAGGGGTGGGGTGGGGGGCGGAAACTGATAAAATAAAAAGTTTTCAAACCAATTTTTAAAAAAAAAACAGAAACCTTCAGGGGACCCCATCCACCTAAATCTCTGCAAAAGAAATAAAGAAAACAAGTGCACCAACCTTTTTTTTTTTGCAGGTCTTCATACTTACCATTGAGCTAAGACCTGCCTCCACGCGGCAGTCTTTTCCCCTGCTGGAGCGCAGGACCGCCAGGACCAAACTGGGAATGCAGCGGGCGGGAGGACTCTTGTGGGCGGCGCACGCCAGTGGACGCTACCCAGCGGCCTTCCCACCCCGCCGGCGTGAAGACCTGACCCAACTCGCGCGGAGGGGAGAGCGCCCAAAAACCATCAAGACCGCCGAGAAAACTTGGCGGCAGCCAATAGTAAGTCGACCAAACTCGGGCCCAAAGATATTTGAGATAGAAATGGAGGGAGATAATTGATAAACTAACCAAACTTAGAGAAGATAAAAACCCCAGTCCAGATGGATTGCATCCACGCATATTAAAAGAAGTTTGGTAAGGTATAGCAGAGGCAATATTACAAATATATTTATTAGAAAGGGGGAGAGAACTGGCAGAACAAGCTAATGTGATTCCTATATTTAAAAAGGGAGATGGAACATATTCAGGGAACAGAGGAGGAATGCAAGAAAGTACAGGAAGACATTAATAAACTAATATGGGTGTGTAATTGGCAAATGAAGTTCAATATAGATAAATCTGAGGTAGTACATTTTGGTAGGAAGAATAAGGAGGCCACATACTCCTTGGAAAGTAAGGCCCCAAGTTTCGACATGATTTGCTCCTGATTTTTTAGGAGCAACTGGTGTAGAACAGAGTATCTTAGAAATCGGAATTATCACCATTTAGTTTGCTCCAGTTCTAGTCAATTAGAACAGTTTCACTTTGGAACAGAATTTTTTTTTTCAAAAGGGGTGTGTCCGGCCACTTACACCTGTTTTCAAAGTTTCGTCAGTGAAAACTTACTCCAAACTAACTTAGAATGGAGTAAGTGAAGATTTTTCTACGTTCGAAAAAACCTCATCTACAGAAAATCAGGCGCAGGTTACAAATCAGGCATAGGGAATGGGGGGGGGAGGGGGTTTAAAGGGAAGTTTACAAACATTAAATCCTTCAGTTTTACAAATAAAGAGCCATCATCAATAATAAATGATAAAAACATCAATAAATCAACCAATAAATCAATCAAAAAAAATTAATAAGAAATAATTTTTTAAATCAATAAATAAAACATTTTCTACTTACCGACTGCAGCACCGGGAGCCCTCCAACAGCGTGCTGGGATGCCCCCCCCCCCCCCCAGTGTGTCTCTGTCAGTGTCTCTATCTCTCTGTCTGTCTGTGTGTGTGTGTCTCATTCTCTGTCTGTGTCTCTGACAGCGAGGGGAGGGGAAGGAGGGGGGTAGAGGGAGGGAGGGATGCGGGAGAAGGGGGAGGGATGCGGGAGAAGGGGGAGGGATGCGGGAGAAGGGGGAGGGATGCGGGAGAAGGGGGAGGGATGCGGGAGAAGGGGGAGGGATGCGGGAGAAGGGGGAGGGATGCGGGAGAAGGGGGAGGGATGCGGGAGAAGGGGGAGGGATGCGGGAGAAGGGGGAGGGATGCGGGAGAAGGGGGAGGGATGCGGGAGAAGGGGGAGGGATGCGGGAGAAGGGGGAGGGATGCGGGAGAAGGGGGAGGGATGCGGGAGAAGGGGGAGGGATGCGGGAGAAGGGGGAGGGATGCGGGAGAAGGGGGAGGGATGAGGGAGAAGGGGGAGGGATGCGGGAGAAGGGGGAGGGATGCGGGAGAAGGGGGAGGGATGCGGGAGAAGGGGGAGGGATGCGGGAGAAGGGGGAGGGATGCGGGAGAAGGGGGAGGGATGCGGGAGAAGGGGGAGGGATGCGGGAGAAGGGGGAGGGATGCGGGAGAAGGGGGAGGGATGCGGGAGATTGGGGAGGGATGCGGGAGATTGGGGGGGGGGGAAATGAGATGGGGGGGAATGAGATGGGGGGGGAATGAGATATGGGGGGGGGAATGAGATAT
Organism: Pristiophorus japonicus; assembly: GCF_044704955.1. NCBI lineage: Eukaryota > Metazoa > Chordata > Chondrichthyes > Pristiophoridae > Pristiophorus > Pristiophorus japonicus. Next base: position 17,540,770 of record NC_091988.1, on the reverse strand, counting down.
GGGGGGGGAATGAGATGGGGGGGGATGAGATGGGGGGGATGAGATGGGGGGGGGATGAGATGGGGGGGGATGAGATGGGGGGGGATGAGATGGGGGGGGATGAGATGGGGGGGGATGAGATGGGGGGGGATGAGATGGGGGGGGATGAGATGGGGGGGGATGAGATGGGGGGGGATGAGATGGGGGGGGATGAGATGGGGGGGATGAGATGGGGGGGATGAGATGGGGGGGGATGAGATGGGGGGGGATGAGATGGGGGGGGATGAGATGGGGGGGGATGAGATGGGGGGGGGATGAGATGGGGGGGATGAGATGGGGGGGGATGAGATGGGGGGGATGAGATGGGGGGGGAAGAGATGGGGGGAAATGAGATGGGGGGGGAATGAGATGGGGGGGGTGAGATGGGGTGGGAAATGAGATGGGGGGGGAAATGAGATGGGGGGGGGAAATGAGATGGGGGGCGGAGGGATGAGATGGGGGGCGGAGGGATGAGATGGGGGGCGGAGGGATGAGATGGGGGGCGGAGGGATGAGATGGGGGGCGGAGGGATGAGATGGGGGGCGGAGGGATGAGATGGGGGGCGGAGGGATGAGATGGGGGGCGGAGGGATGAGATGGGGGGCGGAGGGATGAGATGGGGGGCGGAGGGATGAGATGGGGGGCGGAGGGATGAGATGGGGGGGGCGGAGGGATGAGATGGGGGGGGCGGAGGGATGAGATGGGGGGGCGGAGGGATGAGATGGGGGGCGGAGGGATGAGATGGGGGGCGGAGGGATGAGATGGGGGGCGGAGGGATGAGATGGGGGGGGCGGAGGGATGAGATGGGGGGGGCGGAGGGATGAGATGGGGGGGCGGAGGGATGAGATGGGGGGGCGGAGGGATGAGATGGGGGGCGGAGGGATGAGATGGGGGGCGGAGGGATGAGATGGGGGGCGGAGGGATGAGATGGGGGGCGGAGGGATGAGATGGGGGGCGGAGGGATGAGATGGGGGGCGGAGGGATGAGATGGGGGGCGGAGGGATGAGATGGGGGGCGGAGGGATGAGATGGGGGGCGGAGGGATGAGATGGGGGGCAGAGGGATGAGATGGGGGGCGGAGGGATGAGATGGGGGGCGGAGGGATGAGATGGGGGGCGGAGGGATGAGATGGGGGGCAGAGGGATGAGATGGGGGGCGGAGGGATGAGATGGGGGGCGGAGGGATGAGATGGGGAGCGGAGGAGAAGGGGGAGGGAGAGCTGAACGGGTCGGGCCCCGCCGGGCCCAAGACTTCGGGCAGGGCCCGTCCCCAGCACCAGATTTACAGGTAGGTGGCGTTGGGTTGGGTCGGGTCGGGGGGAGCGCGGGTCGGGGGGGGTGGTGGGAAGGAGGTCGGTTCGGTTTGGGTCGGGGGGAGGAAGGGAGAGGGAGGTCAGGTCGGGTCCAGTCGCGGGGGGGGGGGGGCGGGGGGAAGCGGGAGTCGGGTCGGTGTCGGGTCCGGTCCGGAGGCGGGGGGAAGCGGGAGTCGGGATGGGTCCAGTCCGGGGTGTCGGGTTGGGTTCGGGGGGAAGCGGGAGTTGGGTCGGTGTCGGGTCCGGTCCGGGGGGGTGGCAAGCAGGAGTCGGGTCCGGTCAGGAGGCGGGGGGCGGGAAGCGGGTGTCGGGTCTGGTCGGGAGGAAGCAGGAGCTGGCCGTGGGAGGAGCCTTATTCACGCAGCCCCAGTGAGGCCATTCGGCCAGGGCTAGGGGCTGCGTGCTTCCGCCCCTCCCACACAGAGCTGTAGCGTGCATGTGCAGAGGTCCCAGCACTGTTTTCAGTGCAGGGACCTGGCTCCGCCCCCTACAGCTCCTGCTGCGCTGCGCCGAGCTGCAAACGACCTGCAGGGAGCTGGAGAATCTGGAAGTTTTTTTTTAGGCGCACTTTGTGGCGCGAAAAACGGGCGTCCAGGTCGGGACTGCGCCGTTCTAAGCGCGCCTCGAAACTTGGGCCCTAAGTATCTAAATTGGGTAGAGGAACAGAGGAATCTGGGGGTACAGAACATAAATCATTAAAATTAACGATGCAGTTTAATAAGGCCATAAAAAAAAACAAAGCACAGGGGTTCATTTCTAGAGAATAGAATTGAAAAGCAGAGAAGTTATGTTAAACTTGTATAGAACCTTGGTTAAACCACATTTGTTGAACGCTAAATAGTTCTGGTCTCCATGTTATAAAAGAGATAAATGATTTACTCGGATGATACCAGAACAGAGAGATTATACCCATTAGGAAAAAAGTACCGGCTAGGGAGAAGACTGAGCAGTGACCTGATCGAGATCTTTAAGATTACGAAAGGGTTTGATACACGTTGAGAAGATATTACCACGAGGGGCCAAAGATATAAGATAGTCATTAATAAATCCAATAGGGAATTCAGGAGAAATTCTTTAGCCAGAGATTGGTTAGAATGTAGAACTCGCTACCACAAGGAGCAGTTGAGGCGATTGGCATGGATGCAGTTAAAGGGCTCGATAAACACATGAGGGAGAAAGGAATAGAATGATGTAGAACCATAGAAAAATTACAACACAGAAATGGCCATTCGGCCCATCACGCTCGTTAATGGAGTTAGATGAAGACAGGTAAGGAGCAGGCTCGTGTGAAGCATAAATATCGGCATAAACCTGATGGGCTGAATGGCCTGCTGTAAATAGTATGCAATTATGTAATCCCTCCCACCCTTTCACTAACTTCTCTATTACTCTTTGTGTTTATAAAAGACTTTTGGATTCCCTTTTGTGTTAGACGATAATCTATTCTCGTACACTCTCTTTGCCTCTCATTTCCTTTTTCAGTTCTGCACTCTTTGTATTCATCTTAGTTCTTCACTGAATTATGAACCTGACATTTATCATAAGCCTCCTTTTTGTGTTTCATTTTAACCTCTTTATCTTTCGTCATTGAGAGCTCTAGGTTTGGATGCCCTTCCTTTCCCCCTGGTGGGAACGTGTCTAGTCTGTAACCGAACAACCTCCTCTTTGAAGACCACCCATTTATTTCTCTTATCATTATTTCATGTCTTACAGGTGCAACGTTCCGAATCCAGAATTCCGAAAACCGGAATTGTCCGAAAACCGGACATTTTGGCGAGCGGCGTGGAGCGGAGGATCGGCGGGCGGCGAGATGCGAAATCCGGCACGGATTTGGTCCCGAGGATTCCGGATTTCAGACTATTGATTTTTTGTGTCTGAAATCCGGAAAAGGCCAAAAACCAGCATGAACTCTGTCCCGAGAATTCTGGATGTCAAACCTTGTACCTGTAGTAGCAAAGCAAATTAAATGTCAACATCTAAGTCAGATATCTAGGCCAAAGCTTTGGGTGTAACAGTGTGGATATCGTGTAGGCTGCCTTCAAATTTCCTCGGAGAGCGTGCTCAATGATGTGTTTCAGAGTCTGATTGCACAGTCACATGATGGGCAGGCTTTAATCTTCCATCTATGGAGAAGGCAGCAGCATCTACCATGACAGGTTCCGAGGTGATTGATGGTTGTCCACTGTTTGCGAGGAAGGTTTGATCCTTCAGGTTATACTGTAGGGGCCTCTAAAAAAGAATCCATTCCGTATGTCTTCCAAGCATTTGCTCATTTACTGTTTTACCCACCAATTGGTTCCAATCCACCTAGGCCAGATCCCTTTTCAACCCACTGAAATTATCTCTCTTCCAGTTGATTATTCTTTCCCAGGGCCTCAGAACTGTGGAACTCACTCCTTAGTTTCCTCAGTGTTTCAAAATCCAAGTTTAGCTTCATCTAATCCTTACATTTTTAAAAAACTGATTTGAACCTCGGTGCTCAATTGGACTGTGCACCTTGGTCCTCCACAGCTTAGTTGATGGTGGTGACTAATTCTGATACTCAGGTCTTCAGCAATACAACTAGGATGTTCTCAGAGTCCGTATGCACTGTGTGGTGGCCATTCATACCAATGCTATTGCAGACAGACGTATCTATTACAGAAGGTTAGTGAGCACAAGGTCAAGTCTCTGTTGGCTCCCTCAACATCTGACAAAATGGCCTTCCCCATCAAGAAGAATGAACAGAGTGAGAAGTCACCAGCCCTCCCATATTTTTAATAGTCACTGTGCTATTGCTAATACGCACAAAGCAGTTACTTATTCAATGCCTCAACCCTCTACTGTAAACATCAGCTCGACTGCATAACCCTTTAAAATAAAACATATTACCTTTAACAACATAATTCTGCAGTTTACCCTTTTTAAGCTATTTGTTTTGCAGTTAACTGAACACTATTAAAAATACTTAAAAAGCTTTGACTGAAATATCTGCAGATTTGCAAATTCTGCTGGACCATAATATTTCAGGGAAGATATTTATAGGCAATGACTGTTTCTGCAAGGATTTCAAGCCATGTGATGCATCTGCTATGATGGAAATCACTTAATTCAGAGTTCAAAGAAAGGATTTCAATTTTTTGCATTGTGTAGCTTAATTGAACTAAATTACTATCGAGGCAAACATCAGAAACTGAAAATCTTTATCCAGAAAGAGTTAGCAAACAACAGTGGGAAAAAAAATAGAAAACCAGGAATGGCTGAATTTAAATATGATTACTGCCACGTGAATATTAAAGAAAGAGTAGCTATATTGCAACAGTAAAGTCTGGTGAATATTGCAGGAAAGCTATGAGGATTCACATTTGCATTTGATTTCCCCTGTTGGTATTAAGCAAAATCTCTGCAGATGGTTAAGCACTTTCCCAATTTGCAAATAAGCAATATGTGAATATGTAAATGTATAGACTAACAGCTTTGTGACTGGAGTACAATGTTATGTAGATAATTGGCAGATCATTGGTGCTCAGAAAAATAGGCATGCATTCATCATTGAACAACTTAGTGTTTGTGTATTGATATTATTTTCAACTTAAATCTGTGTGTAATTAAAATAATGTCATTTAGACTCAAATTATTTATAAAACCTTACACATGATAAGAAATATCAATGAGAAAACACTTGCTATGCTGTTGCATTACTCTGCCCTCTCAAGATGTTAGAAAACTTTTGTGTTTGAAAATATGTTACCTTACCCTTGGATCTGCAGTCAGCAGCTTAAAGGCCTGGTACACCTGATTCTCTTGTACACCACCACCCAGGTCGAGGAAGTTTGCTGGTTTTCCTCCATGAAGATCAATGATATCGCACGTAGCCATGGCAAGGCCAGCTCCATTAACTGTTTATAAGAGAGACATCATCTTTTAAATCTTACAAGACATTATCTTATAATACACCAGGATAACAATAGAAAAAGGGATAAAAGTGCAGCAAAATTATGAACAGGTCTATGCACAAACTTTCAAGGTCAACAGCAGTGACTATAGAAAGAGCCTTACATTAAAGATGAAGCATCAAGACATATTGGGCTTCGTACTCTTGCTACACCAAAACAAAATGCAATCCTATTAAGTCTTGATTAACAATTCAATAGTATTTGCTCGACTGAGATTAGATCTAACGGTTATCCTTCCTTTCTTCAATCCTGATTAATGGAAAATACTCAAATGCATTTTCACTTAAATAGTGAATATTTCAGAAACAATAGCATGATAAATATAGCTGCAAATAAATATAGCTTACAGGTAAACAAAGATTTTGTCACAAAAAAGGGGTTCAACACTTTTATTGAGGTGTATAATACACTTCTGTTGTACTCAATGGCCGAGAAATTCGAGAGAGCAGCATCCTGTTTTCAGTCTCCTGAGTTTCCAATATGGCAGACAGGAAGTGCATGCTCATTACAAGGCCGCCATATTGGTGTAGGCAACTCTGTTAGCTTCAGGAGCATATGTCGAAATTATGTTAAGAGCTGAATATCTTATTTAAATTAGTTTCCTGCAGTTCTCGCCACATGTTGAACCTCCGCTGCCCCACCTCCCCCCCCCCCCACCCCCCAACCCAGCAACATGTGGTGCTAACCAGTAGGAAGGACACCTCACCAGTGCTTTTTAAAAAGATCATACAGTCGGCGCCCGCATGCAACAAGACTTGGACGACATACAGGTTTGGTCTGGTAAGTGGCAAGTAACAATCATGCCACATAGATGCCAGGCAATGACCATCTCCAACAGTAGAGTCTAACCACCTTTCCTTGACATTCAATGGCATTATCATCATCGAATCCCCACCATCAATATCCTGGGTCACCATTCACCAAAAACATAACTGGACCAACCACATAAATACTGCGGCTATAAGAGGTCAGAGATTGGGTATTCTGCGGCAAGTGACTCACCTACTGACTCCCCAAAACCTTTCCACCACCTACAAGACACAAGTCGGGAATGTGATGGAATATGCTCCACTTGCCTGGATGAGTGCAGCTCCTACAAAATTTAAGGAGCTCGACACCATCCAGGATAAAGTAGGCTGCTTGATTGGCACTCTAACCCCACTTTAAACATTCACTCTCTCCACCACCGGCACAATGTGGCAGCAACGTGTACCATATACAAGATGCATTGCAGCAGCTCACCAAAGCTTCTTCGACAGCACCTCCCAAACCCGCAATCTCTATCACCTAGAAGGACAAGCGCAGCACGCGTATGGGAACACCACCAGCTACAAGTTTATTTCCAAGTGACACATCATGCTGATTTGGAAATACATCAACCTTCCTTCATCGTCGTTGCGTCAAAATCTTGGAATTCCCTCCCTAACATCAATGTGGGATTACCTTCATCACATGGATTGCAGCGGTTCAAGGTGACGGCTCACCACCACCTTTGCAAGGGCAACTAGGGGCGGGCAATATTTGCTGGCCTTGTCATCCCATCAATGAATAAAAATAAATAATTTTTATAGGTTAGTTGCTGGTTTGTCATTTCAAGCTGTTGGTTGACTTCTCGATGTTTTGTGGCATGGTTTATCACTCTGGAAAGTTCACTTTGTCTGCACAGAACAAGAATTTGCTGGTGTTGCACTGTTGTTGTTTGCCTCAGATAGTTTGATTGCATGGGTGGTCTCATCGGGCTGCTTTCGGGGCTGAAGGATGAGGCAGGGCAACAACAAAGACAGCAGAGAGCAGGAGCAGCTACCACCAGAGGGAGGCGGAGGGGTTACTTCACAGGAGGACATATCCACAGAAGGTATTCAGGGAGCACTTCTCCGACACTAACTTAACCGAGGAGCAGTATCTGAGGCGCCTTTGCTTCACCGACAAGGTTGTTACTGAGCTATGTTTCCTGCTGCAGCCACAACTCGAGCCTTGCACTGGGGCATTGACAGCATTGTCTGCGGCCGTCAAGGTCACCATGACCTTGAACCTTTATCCCATGGGATCCTTCCAGGTTGCAACAGGTGACATCAGCAACATCGCCCAGTTCTCAGTCCACTAACGTGTCAGGCAGGTCACAGAGGCTCGCTACACCAGGGGCAACCCTTACATCTCTTTCCCTATGGAGAGAGTGAACTAGGATGAGTGCACAGTGGGCTTTAGCTTGCATGGAAGGGCTCCTCAGTGTCGAAAGTGCCACTGAGTGCACCCACATTGCCTCATGTGCTCCCTCTCACCAGCCTAGTATCTTTATCAATCCTCCCATGGAGCCAAGGCCACTCTCCTGGGACTGCATCTCCGCACTCCTGTGGCTCTGCTCGAGAATGGAGTGCGGAGTGAGGTCATCAGTGGCTCCCCTAAGCCAAACTGGCAGATGTCTAAGCTTCCATGGTAGCTGTGAGTGGTGTTAGGACAGGCTCCATGGCGACAGGGTACCACTGTGGTACCAGATGTTATGTTTGTAATCTTGGTTGGTAGATCTGGGGATCAAAGAGTTTGTGGCTCTGTAGAATGCTCTAATTCTAAGTATGGCATAATTTTCAGCATGAGTGATTTACAGAAAATGTATTTTACACTTATGTGCTAGGAAAGACTGCCATTTAATACTCAAGTGGTGAAACAGCCAACACCAAACCACATAATATGTTAAAAATAGAAGTGTGGTTTGCACTACAATATCCGTTTGCCCTGCACTAAGCTAGACTAATTTGTGATCCACTCCTTTTAAACTAGGCCTGCAGTGCATGTAATGTTCCGCTCCATTAATCATGCTTGTGCAGAGCTGCATTGATTGCAAGCTCATTGAAACACTGCTCAGCACTTAAAGAAGAAATACATAACAAGTCACATTAAACGTCAAACAAATGAAAAGTTCTAACTAACAAAATTGATAGTATATCATAAGCAGACCTATCCATGAATGTGGGAATGAGAACATGCTTTTTAATATAACAAAAAGAGCTTCATATTGATGCAAAACTTTAACAAAAAGCCTTGTTAATTTTTTTGAATTTTCCAATCAAGCGTACTTTTATTGCTTTGTACTAAAGCCATCTCCTTTGGCCAACTTTAATACAAAATCTCTGCTTCACATTGCTCTTACTAACTTATGGGCGCTGTAGAACGACGACATATCACTGAGAAATCATTCCTATTGCGTCCCTTTTTGTGGCTCGTGCACACAGAGGGCCCAAGTTTTGGCCTCAGTGGCTCCTGATTTTTTGGAGCAACTGGTGTAGAACAGAATATCTTAGAAATTCAAAATTCTTGGCATTTAGTTTGCTCCAGTTCTAGTCAGTTAGAACAGATTCACTTTGGAACAGAATTTTTTTTTCAAAAGGGGGCGTGTCCGGCCACTTACGCCTGTTTTCAAAGTTTCGGCAGTGAAAACTTACTCCAAACTAACTTAGAATGGAGTAAGTGAAGATTTTTGTACGCTCGAAAAAACCTTATCTACACTTTAGAAAATCAGGTGTAGGTTACAAATCAGGCGTAGGGAATGGGAGGAGAGGGGTTTAAAGGGAAGTTTACAAACATTATTTGTAAAACTGAAGTGTTTAAAGAGCCATCATCAATAATAAATGATAAAAACATCAATAAATCAACAAATAAATCAATCAAAAAAAAAATTAATAAGAAAAATTTTTTTTTTTAAATCAATAAAACAAAACATTTTCTACTTACCGACTGCAGCACCAGGAGGCCTCCAAGAGCATGCTAGAATGCCCCCACCCCACCTCCCCTCAGTGTGTCTCTGTCTGTCTGTGTGTGTCTCTCACTCTCTGTCTGTCAGTGTCTGTGTTTCTGACAGCGAGGGATGGTGGAGTGGCGGGGAGGGAGTGGGTGGAGTGGGGGAAAGAGAGTGGGTGGAGTGGGGGAAAGAGAGTGGGTGGAGTGGGGGAAAGAGAGTGGGTGGGGGGGGAAGAGAGTGGGTGGAGTGGGGGAAAGAGAGTGGGTGGGGGGGGGAAGAGAGTGGGTGGGGGGGGGAAGAGAGTGGGTGGGGGGGGAAGAGAGTGGGTGGGGGGGGAAGAGAGTGGGTGGGGGGGGAAGAGAGTGGGTGGGGGGGGAAGAGAGTGGGTGGGGGGGGAAGAGAGTGGGTGGGGGGGGAAGAGAGTGGGTGGGGGGGGAAGAGAGTGGGTGGGGGGGGAAGAGAGTGGGTGGGGGGGGAAGAGAGTGGGTGGGGGGGGAAGAGAGTGGGTGGGGGGGGAAGAGAGTGGGTGGGGGGGGAAGAGAGTGGGTGGGGGGGGAAGAGAGTGGGTGGGGGGGGAAGAGAGTGGGTGGGGGGGGAAGAGAGTGGGTGGGGGGGGAAGAGAGTGGGTGGGGGGGGAAGAGAGTGGGTGGGGGGGGAAGAGAGTGGGTGGGGGGGGAAGAGAGTGGGTGGGGGGGGAAGAGAGTGGGTGGGGGGGGAAGAGAGTGGGTGGGGGGGGAAGAGAGTGGGTGGGGGGGGAAGAGAGTGGGTGGGGGGGGAAGAGAGTGGGTGGGGGGGGAAGAGAGTGGGTGGGGGGGGAAGAGAGTGGGTGGGGGGGGAAGAGAGTGGGTGGGGGGGGAAGAGAGTGGGTGGGGGGGGAAGAGAGTGGGTGGGGGGGGAAGAGAGTGGGTGGGGGGGGAAGAGAGTGGGTGGGGGGGGAAGAGAGTGGGTGGGGGGGGAAGAGAGTGGGTGGGGGGGGAAGAGAGTGGGTGGGGGGGGAAGAGAGTGGGTGGGGGGGGAAGAGAGTGGGTGGGGGGGGAAGAGAGTGGGTGGGGGGGGAAGAGAGTGGGTGGGGGGGGAAGAGAGTGGGTGGGGGGGGAAGAGAGTGGGTGGGGGGGGAAGAGAGTGGGTGGGGGGGGAAGAGAGTGGGTGGGGGGGGAAGAGAGTGGGTGGGGGGGGAAGAGAGTGGGTGGGGGGGGAAGAGAGTGGGTGGGGGGGGAAGAGAGTGGGTGGGGGGGGAAGAGAGTGGGTGGGGGGGGAAGAGAGTGGGTGGGGGGGGAAGAGAGTGGGTGGGGGGGGAAGAGAGTGGGTGGGGGGGGAAGAGAGTGGGTGGGGGGGGAAGAGAGTGGGTGGGGGGGAAGAGAGTGGGTGGGGGGGGAAGAGAGTGGGTGGGGGGGGAAGAGAGTGGGTGGGGGGGGAAGAGAGTGGGTGGGGGGGGAAGAGAGTGGGTGGGGGGGGAAGAGAGTGGGTGGGTGGGGAAGAGAGTGGGTGGGGGGGAAGAGAGTGGGTGGGGGGGGAAGAGAGTGGGTGGGGGGGGAAGAGAGTGGGTGGGGGGGGAAGAGAGTGGGTGGGGGGGGGAAGAGAGTGGGTGGGGGGGGAAGAGAGTGGGTGGGGGGGGAAGAGAGTGGGTGGGGGGGGAAGAGAGTGGGTGGGGGGGGAAGAGAGTGGGTGGGGGGGGAAGAGAGTGGGTGGGGGGGGAAGAGAGTGGGTTGGGGGGGGAAGAGAGTGGGTGGGGGGGAAGAGAGTGGGTGGGGGGGGAAGAGAGTGGGTGGGGGGGGAAGAGAGTGGGTGGGGGGGGAAGAGAGTGGGTGGGGGGGGAAGAGAGTGGGTGGGGGGGGAGAGAGTGGGTGGGGGGGGAGAGAGTGGGTGGGGGGGGAGAGAGTGGGTGGGGGGGGGAGAGAGTGGGTGGGGGGGGAGAGAGTGGGTGGGGGGGAGAGAGTGGGTGGGGGGAGAGAGTGGGTGGGGGGGGTGACAAGGGAGGGGGGGTGACAAGGGAGGGGGGGTGACAAGGGAGGGGGGAGAGAAAGGAGGGAGGGGAGAGGTGAGAGAAAGGAGGGAGGGGAGGGGGGGAGGAGAGGTAGGAGGAGGGAGGGGAGGGGGGGAGGAGAGGTAGGAGGAGGGAGGGGAGGGGAGGCGGGGGGAGAGAAGGGAGGGAGGGAAAGGGGGGAGAGAAGGGGGGGGGGAAGAGAGAGAGAGAGAGAAGAGGGGGGGAAGGAGAGAGAGAGAGAGAGAGAGAGAGAGAGAGAGTGAGAGAAAGGAGAGGGAGGCTGAACGGGCCGGGCCCGGCTGGGCCCAAGACTGCGAGCTTAGACTTACCGGATTGACAGGTATGTGGCGTCGGGTACGGGGTCCGTGGGGGTCGGGAGCGTGGATCGGGGCGGAGGGGAGTGGGGGTCGGTCGATCGGGGGGGGGGGCGGAGATCGGTCGGCGGGGGGGGGGGGGGGGGGAGGAGGAGGAGATCGGTCGGGAGCGGAGGTCGGTCGTGGAGGGGGGGGGAAGGTTGGGAGCGGGGAAAGCGGAGGTCGGGTCGGGGTGGGAGGGTGGAGGGGTGGGAGCGGGAGTCAAGTCGGGTCGGGTCCGGAGGAAGCAGGAGCTGGGCAAGGGAGGAGCCTTATTCACGCAGCCCCAGTGAGGCCATTGGGCCAGGGCTAGGGGCTGCGTGCTTCGGGCCCCTCCCACACAGTTTTGGGCGCCTGGAGCTACTGCACATGTGCGCCCACTGTAGCGCGCATGTGCAGAGGTCCCGGCACTGTTTTCAGCGCAGGGACCTAGCTCCGCCCCCTACAGTTTTTGCTGTGCCGCGCCGCGGGCCAGAGGACCAGCAGGGAGCCGGAGAATCTGGAAGTTTTTTTTAGGCGCACTTTGTGGCGCGAAAAACGGGCGTCCAGGTCGGGGCTGCGCCGTTCTAAGTGCGGCCCGAAACTTGGGCCCAGAAAGTCTTTCAAGCTGTATTTTATAACAAATATTCATCATCTCTGAATGAACTATGTACCAGAGCCTATCCCTGAAAATTAAACACCCTCAATAGCTTTCTAGTTAAGTTGCATCAGAAATTGTTTGTAACCACTAAGATAAAATAAACATTGCAATTTAAGAACTTAGTTTCACTGTAAATCTTTGGAAATTGAATTATTTATCTTAGTCTAAATATATGAAAACTTGACAATTTTTTTAAATCAACAATATTTTACATACATCATGACTTTAATACATGAAAATATCCAAAAGCATTTCATACAGAAGATAGATGGAGGATAAAGGAGACCTGGCAAAAGACAAGTCATAAGGAGGGAGGGTAGTAGCAAGTCTCAAAGGTTTAGGGAGGAAATTCCAGAGAGCAGGGCAAAGACAAATGAAAGCTGTGATAGGCACAGGGAGAAGGGGTTGTACAGGAGCCAAGACTCGGAGGACTATAAGTGGCGAGCTGGGATATCGAACTGGAAGATGTTGTAGACGTCGAGTGTGGTGAGGCCATAAAGGAATTTGTAAATGAGAACATCAATCTTGAATTGGGTTTAGTGAGAGCCAGTTGAGTTCAGCAAAGATAGGAGTAAGTGAGTGAGACTTTGTGCAGGTGTTGAAGACGTGGATAAGTTTGAGTTTGTATAATGAATGTGGGAGGGGCTTGTGCAGGGCAATTCAAGAAGTCAAATCTTGAGGGAATCTTGAGGTAACACAAAAGCATGCACGAGGGTTTCAACAACGGAGGGGGTGAGGTGGGGCAAGGCAGGTTATGTTGCAGAGGGAGAAGCATGACCTTTTAGTGATGGATAGTATATGGTAGTTTGAAACTTAGTTGAAAATTGAACAGAGCATTGAGATGGCTTGGTTCAACGTAAATGAACAGCCAGAAAGGGGGATAGAATTGGAAGCAAGGAAATTAAATTTTTGGTAAAAAATCAAATAAGATGCCTTCGGTTTGCCCAGTGTTCAACTGGAGGACGTTATATCAACTCAATAAGTTTGAAATTCATACTGACTAAAAACAAATTCATCTGAGAAGCAACAAGGAAAATTACCTGGACAGCTCCTTTCAAACAACATAATCTACAATTGCTTCTGGGCATATCAAAAGGGAATCTCTATTTAATCCAGCAAACAATTATGGCATTTTCCACTGAATTAAAAATTCTTTACAATAGTTTAACTTACAGACTCGTTCCACTTACCAAAGCAAGCAATATTTCCCTCCATACCAATGTATTTGAGGTCATACTTTGCTGCTTCACTCTCCAAGGGATCACTTTCTGATATGTCATCCTGAGAAAAAATTTCCCTTTGTCTGAATTCTGCATTGTCGTCAAAGTTGATTTTGGCATCGAAGCAAACAACTGAAAGGCCAAGAGTGAAATGAGTTTAAAAATAACATTTATAAAGTATTTGATAAAAGCACTTCACAATTAGAATGTATTTATCAGTTCGAAGTGAACTTCATTATTTGTGAAGGAGTTAAAAAGCAACATATTTTTTACGTTGGATAACATAGAAAATAAAACTACACAAACCATCTCAAAAACCTTGATTAAATTTAAAACACAAGTCAAAAGATCTGCTCAATCTACAGGAAAAATGACACAGAATAAAAACAAGTTCAATTATGATATAGAATAAAAAGGAGTTCAGTAGCTAACACAATGAGAAATCTGAATAACACTCTTACTTACATTAATAATGTACTAACTGGCACAGTTATGTGGCACTCCCAAAGCTAAAAGACAATATCAATATAAAGGTGATTTTTTTTCCTCTCTAGGTTGCCAACAATTAAGATTTCTTTTAACCTACAAATAACTTTATTGAAAGTTTAATAAAAAAACGATTGTTAGTATTTGAGTGGAGTCTTATATTCTTTAAAAAAAACAGGCAAAATAAGGGATTCTATATTTTCCAATATGGATGCAGTTTAGACCCGAATGATTAGAATACAGGCTCAAATTGAAGTGTTCTGCTTCTCCATCCAATCTTCCAAAGTCAGCTTTTTTTGCATAGCTCTAAATGCAGATTTGGACTTGTACAGGGAAACAGAAAAGTGTGTGTAAGTGAAACTTAAAGCGATAGGGACAATTAAATAGCAGTGTCAAAATAGGATGACAACAATTCTGGAAAGGCTCAAAAGGCAACTGAACCCATTAGTAGCCTTTACCAAAGCTAGAAGGAGAATAGACTTACAAGTGAGGCAAAAATGAAATGAAAGGAAACCCAAGGTACAGGCATGCATCCCCAAGCAAGTGATGGCACATTCCAATGTCCAACCCCAACTTTGATGACCACTGAAATGAAGCATTAGGTGGTTGTGCAGGAGTGATAATTCTCTTTGCCACTCCACAGCACCATCCCTACAGGTCAGCATTGCTGCATGTCTGTAAGAAGATGGAAGCAGGTTGGAGACTACAGCTTTAAGGAGGATATTAAAAGGAGAGGCATGGAGAAAGATGTGGGGGGGGGGGGGGAGGGTGGTCTGGTCAGCCAGGAGAGCATTGACATAATCGAGAAGAAACTGAATAAACAAACAGCCATGATTATAATCAGTGGGACAGCCAGCATTGCTGAGAGGTATCCTGTTAAATATATGCAATGAAAATTGCAGACAAATATATATGTGAAATAGGTGTGCCGAATGAGAAAGACTAAATTACATAATACCCAGCTAAGGAAAACTTGGATTAATAGCAATCAAAAATTAATAATGTGTATAAGATCTTGGGTAATTAGAAGGACAATGCTGCAGGAAACAATGCATCAAAGCATTTAAAGGAAATCAAGAAATTGTGAACAAATTTTCAGCATTATTTAAACACCAAATATATTCAAGTGAACTGCTTGAGATATATACTAATTAATCAGAACATTCATTTAAACTTTAATTGACACATATCTAAATAGCTCACAAAGACAAAATACTTGGAACTCGTGGGTTAAACTACCGCAACTGAACATGGTATTTAGTGGTACAGGTACAGTGAAACTTGTAAATTATGGTCACCTAGTGATTGACATAAGCTGTCCTATTTTTGGAGGTGTGCTTATTTTCAAAATGGTCATTTGTATGTACTGTAAAATGGGGAGTTCTTTACCCAGCATTAATAGCGGCAGAGAAAACACTCTATCCCGGAAATAGAGCGGTTTCTGTGCCGCTGAGTAAAGTGCTCCCGATTCCATAAAAGCCTCTTCTTTCACAAAACCCTCTGCCGCCTCACACTGTCTGGCATACACTGACCTTAAGAGAAAGGAAGCAAGCTGCAAGGAGATGCACCAGTGCTCCTGACTTCGTGAAAGTTCCAGCTACAGCAGCTGTGACCCGTGTTTTAAGTTGTAAAAGGCCGAGGAGAATTGAACGCTGTCCGCAGTTCGCAATTTGCAAGAATCCCTAGTTCCTAGTGGCTAGAAGAGCCAGTCACAGGATGGGTGTTCTGTGCAAGTGACTCATCTTCTGACTCCCCAAAGCCATCGACAAGGCACAAGTCAGGAGTGTGGTGGAAGACTCTCCACTTGCCTGGATTAATGCAGCTACAGATTCAATTAAACAGTCTTTCCTTTCTAAGTTGGCGTCTTACACCAGTTACCTTAAAACCAGTTACACAATCCTCAGAAGAATCAACTCCACATAATTCTACTGGCTCAATACAATTAGCTATTAGCCTGTGTCATGAGGTCCTCCACAGAACCTTTATTAACCGCCACCCTACCCCCTCGCCCACCTTCCCCCATAAGACACTTTTTTTTCAGTATGCTTGAAAATCTCATACTGAAAATAATGATTTAGTTTTGTGCAGAATAATCATAGCTCAAAATATACTGTACATTTTTACCAGGTATCAACTAGGTTTGATATATTACACAGGTGGACAAGCTTGCAATATGCCTGGAAGGAAAATGTAGTTTGCACCAAAGCAGTGTAACGTTTCCTTTTGCAAGAATGTTTATCTTTAAATCACTGCCAAAACAATTATAGGTACTTTCAATTTAAAGTTCAATGTTTCTACAATAAAACAGATGGTTATTTGTATTCTATTTCACCGTCTTGCACAACACAGGACTACAGCATGGCGCGCAGCTAATATATGAAAGAGAAAGGCTAGCTCCTTCCAGTGTAATCCAGATCACTGGATAATTGCCATTTATTAGAAATTGCATATCAATTTTTACTCATTTCCAACTCCAATCCTTACATTTCCTAAACAACAACATTCAATTCTCATTTTTCCACGAGATGAGGGATGTCCATACCTAAAGGAAGTTTATTCGCTGGTCTAAACATAGCCCTCGAGTATTGGAACAAGACACTAATCTGTTTTTTTTTTAATGCTTTGTTAATCACGTGCTCCTCCATTTAACAGTCTTTCTGTTATCCCTTCTATAGCATATTGGGCTAGACTTTCTTATTATTTTCAGCGGGTTCTTGGCGATACAGCCGTTTTCTCGCCCGGCGAAAGTTTCCCTCTTAGTTTTTTTTTTAGTGGTATCACCCAAATCTGAAAACGCCCGCCGGGACCAAACCGCCGACGTGCAACGCTGAGAAAATCGCAAGGGCGTAAAAGTTTGGCCTCAACGGAAGCCCATCCAGATCATCGAGGGATCCGCCCTGTGAAAGCTGCTTAAACAGGGGGGGTAGGTGAGCACCTCTGCAAAAAAAGGTAAGTTAAAGGTTCTTTATTTTTTTTTTAATTTTAAAACGGCGATTAGGTGTAAAAGTGTCTTGGGATGCTTTTTGTTTTTATTTTTTTATTGAATTTTTTAAAAAAGATTTCCCCCCTCCCTAGGCCCAAACGCAGCCTCGAACTAAATTTTAAATACTTACCATCCATTCCAGTAAGAACTGCCCTTTTTACTTGAAATCCCCTTAATCGCCGAGAATAAAAGGTGAAACGTCCATTTTCTCGCCGGGCGATTAGTTTTAATTAATTTTAACATAAACGTGGAAATTCTCACCAGCATTACTTACCAAACATTCGCGTTTTTTTCTAAGCGGGCAATCGGGCGTTGAGGTGCTCATGAGGAAAGTCTAGCCCATTACATTTAAGTTATGACATGATTTTATATTTCTTGCCGAGGCCATCATCCAATACCCAATAAAAAAATACCCGTAAATATGTCGTAATACAGGAAACAATTCAGGTCTGTTCCTGGCCAGCTGGCCTCCCCAAAATCTAAACTTTAAACCTCTGGCCCTCTCAAATGATAATTAAAGCATTCGTGCTTGCAGCCCCGTGCAAACATGCCCACGCCAAGTTACCTCTAGAAAAGAAAATTAGTCCTTCTCGGGCCCTAGATACTAATTAAAAAATGGCCAAATACTTCATCAAGCCTCTGCTGTTGCAGAACAAATTTAACAATCCCCGTCAAGCTCTGCGCCCCTTCCTGTTAACAGATGTTAAAATCTGGCCCCATTAGGTCTTTCTTCTTGTGCCTCCCAAATCTAGATAGAAAAGAATTGATGCATAACTCTGCTCTGCACTCATGGAATTTCAGTTAGTGAGAAAAATAAAACAACAGATGCAAAGTTTACAGAAAGTATTTTGAGCGATTTGTGAAAAGGTGATGCAGAACTATCCTGTGGTCAGATTGTGCAATTACAGGGCGATGAATTTACATGGATAGCCTCCATTATAAATGTGCACATAAAGGGGCCATGTTTCGGCCTGAGATGCTCCTGTTTTTTTGGAGCAACTGGTTTAGAATGGAGTATCTTAGAAATTGCAATTCTCGGCATTTAGTTTGCTACAGTTCTAGTCAGTTGGAACAGTTTCAGTTTGGAACAGATTTTTTTTTCCAAAAGGGGGCGTATCCGGCCACTTACGCCCGTTTTGAAAGTTTAGGCAGTGAAAATTTACTCCAAACTAACTTAGAATGGAGTAAGTGTAGATTTTTGTGCGCTCAGAAAAATCTTGTCTACACTTAGAAAATCAGGCGTAGGTTACAAATCAGGCGTAAGGAATGGGGGGGGGGGTTTAAAGGGAAGTTTACAAACATTAAACACTTCAGTTTTACAAATAAAGAGCCATCAATAATAATAAATGATAAATACATCAATAAATCAACCAATAAATCAATCAAAAAAAATTAATAAAAAATTAAAAAATCAATAAATAAAACATTTTCTACTTACCGACTGCAGCACCGGGAGCCCTCCAACAGCGTGCTGGGATGCCCTCCCCCCCCCCTCCCAGTGCGTCTCTATCCCTCTGTGTGTGTCACTCTCACACTCTGTCTGTCAGTGTCTGTGTTTCTGACAGCGAGGGAGGGGGAGGGGGGGCGGAGGAGGGAAGTGGGGGAGGAAAGAGGGAGGGAGGGAGGGAGGGGGAGGAAAGAGGGAGGGAGGAAAGAGGGAGGGAGGGGGAGGAAAGAGGGAGGGAGGAAAGAGGGAGGGAGGAAAGAGGGAGGGAGGAAAGAGGGAGGGAGGGAGGGAGGGAGGGAGGGGGAGGAGGGAGGGAGAGAGGGGGAGGAAAGAGGGAAGGAGGGGGAGGAAAGAGGGAGGGAGGGGGGAGGAAAGAGGGAGGGAGGGGGGAGGAAAGAGGGAGGGAGGGGGGAGGAAATAGGGAGGGAGGGGGGAGGAAATATGGAGGGAGGGGGGAGGAAATAGGGAGGGAGGGGGGAGGAAATAGGGAGGGAGGGGGGAGGAAAGGGGGAGGGAGAGGGAGGAAAGAGGGAGGAAAGAGGGAGGAAAGAGGGAGGAAAGAGGGAGGAAAGAGGGAGGAAAGAGGGAGGAAAGAGGGAGGAAAGAGGGAGGAAAGAGGGAGGAAAGAGGGAGGAAAGAGGGAGGAAAGAGGGAGGAAAGAGGGAGGAAAGAGGGAGGAAAGAGGGAGGAAAGAGGGAGGAAAGAGGGAGGAAAGAGGGAGGAAAGAGGGAGGAAAGAGGGAGGAAAGAGGGAGGGAGGAAAGAGGGAGGAAAGAGGGAGGAAAGAGGGAGGAAAGAGGGAGGGAGGGAGGGAGGGAGGGGGAGGAAAGAGGGAGGGAGGGGGAGGAAAGAGGGAGGGAGGGGGAGGAAAGAGGGAAGGAGGGGGAGGAAAGAGGGAAGGAGGGGGAGGAAAGAGGGAAGGAGGGGGAGGAAAGAGGGAAGGAGGGGAGGAAAGAGGGAAGGAGGGGGAGGAAAGAGGGAGGGAGGGGGAGGAAAGAGGGAGGGAGGGGGAGGAAAGAGGGAGGGAGGGGGAGGAAAGAGGGAGGGAGGGGGAGGAAAGAGGGAGGGGGGAGGAAAGAGGGAGGGAGGGAGGGGGGAGGAAATAGGGAGGGAGGGGGAGGAAATAGGGAGGGAGGGGGAGGAAAGAGGGAGGGAGGGGGAGGGAAGAGGGAGGGAGGGGAGGAAAGAGGGAGGGAGGGGGAGGAAGAGGGGAGGGAGGGAGAGGAGGGAGGAGGAAAGAGGGAGGGAGGGGAGGGAGGGAGGGGGAGGAAAGAGGGAGGGAAGGGAGGGGAAGAAGGAGGGAGGGGGGAGGGAAAGAGGGAGGGAGGGGGGAGGAAAGAGGGAGGGAGGGGGAGGAAAGAGGGAGGGAGGGGAGGGAGGGGGGAGGAAAGAGGGAGGGAGGGGGGAGGAAAGAGGGAGGGAGGGGGAGGAAAGAGGAGGGAGGGGAGGGGGGAGGAAAGAGGGAGGGAGGGGGAGAAAGAGAAAGGAGGGGGGAGAAGAGGGAGGGAGGGGGAGGAAAGAGGGAGGGAGGGGGAGGAAAGAGGGAGGGAGGGGGGAGGAAAGAGGGAGGGAGGGGGAGGAAAGAGGGAGGGAGGGGGAGGAAAGAGGGAGGGAGGGGGAGAGGAAGAGGGAGGGAGGAGGAGAGGAAAGAGGGAGGGAGGGGGAGGACAGAGGGAGGGAGGGGGAGGAAAGAGGGAGGGAGGGGGGAGGACAGAGGGAGGGAGGGGGAGGAAAGAGGGAGGGAGGGGAGGACAGAGGGAGGGAGGGGGGAGGACAGAGGGAGGGAGGGGGAGGAAAGAGGGAGGGAGGGAGGGGAGGACAGAGGGAGGGGGAGGACAGAGGGAGGGAGGAAGGGGGGAGGACAGAGGGAGGGAGGGAGGGGGAGGACAGAGGGAGGGAGGGAGGGGGAGGACAGAGGGAGGGAGGAAGGGGGAGGGACAGAGGGAGGGAGGGAGGGAGGGAGGGGGAAAGAGGGAGGGAGGGAGGTGGAAGAAAGAGGGAGGGAGGGAGGTGGAAGAAAGAGGGAGGGAGGGAGATGGAGGGAAGGGAGAGGAGAGGGAGGCTGAAAGGGCCCGGCCCAGCGGGGCCCGCCCCCAGCACCAGAGTTAAAGGTAGGTGGCCAGGGGTCGGGTCAGGTCCTGGGGGGCGGAAAAGCGGGAAAGCGGGAGTCGGGTCCGGGAGCGGAAGTGGGTCGCGTCTGGGGCGGGGGAGCGGGATTCGGGTCGGGTGGAAGCGGGAGTCGGGGCCGGGGGGGTGGGGGGGAGTGGAGATCAGGTCAGGGGGAGAGTCGAGTCGGGTCCGGGAGCGGAGCGGCAGTCGGGTCAAATCTGGGGCGGGGGAGCAGGAGTCGAGTCAGGTCGGGTCCGGGGGGAGTCGGAGCAGGAGCTGGGGGGGGGGGGGGGGGTGGGGTTTGAGAGAACCAGCTGAAGGGAGGAAGCAGGAGCTGGGCGTGGGAGGTGCAGCCTGATCCACGCAGCCCCAGTGAGCCCATTCGGCCAGGGCTAGGGGCTGCGTGGTTCGGGCCCCTCACACGCAGTTTTGGGCGCCTGGAGCTACTGCACTTGCGCGCCCATTGTAGCGCGCATGTGCAGAGGTCTCGGCACTGTTTGCCGCGCAGGGACCTAGCTCCGCCCCCTACAGCTCGTGCTGCACCGCGCCCAGCTCCAGAGGACCTGCAGGGAGGACCTGTAAGTATTTTTTAGGCGCACTTGTGGGCGCGGAAAACTGGCGTCCAGGTCGGGGCTGCTCCGTTCTAGGCGCGGCCCGAAACTTGGGCCCAAAGATTTATAATAGAAAACGTGTGGCAGCCGGAAGTGTGTTTTTGTAGACAGGACTGAGCTATGTGGTAGTGTGTTACATATAAAACAATAAATTAAATACACAACATGGGAGGATCTCATTCGAAACACCATCACTGGTTCATTTGTGTCATGGCACATCAAGTTTTTTGCTTCTGTCTATTTTCATGCTGCATGTAGTTCCATTTTCCTGCTGCACCTCATACGGATAATCTATTTATCCACAATTATTACCCAGATAAAGGATAACTAGCATAATAGCCTTTAATAAAGTAGTCTATACATTCTGTGGTGCTCTTCAGAAATTGATACAAACCTAAATTTAAAAATAGCTTGAGTGACAATTCAGGACTATAAAAATTGCCTCTCAGTCTGCTGAACCCACGTTTGGGTATTTCCATCTTCCTAAAACACCTTCAAATGGTATATCAATGCCAATATAGTTACTTTACAACGGCCTGGAATTTGCGATCAGTGGCGAAGCGACGGTGCTCGCCACTGATCTCGAAGAAAGTTGACCACAAACTTGAGA